>NW_005187481.1:2751792-2760239 GCF_000239375.1 Pundamilia nyererei | reverse complement strand
TTACATTTTTTATTTTTCTCCGATATCCGATCCAGTAATTTAGGTCAGTATCGGACCGATACGTAATATCGGATCGGTCCATCTCTAGTACTGAATATGCAATGATATGTAAATAGTAAAATGATACTGTTTTACCTGTTTACACACAGCTAAACACTGTTCAATCTGCTCTCGGAAATTACTTGTCTGCCTCCTCAGATGTGGTCCAAACTCTGTCAACAAGAATTCCAACTACCCCACTGACATCCTGAAATATGTACGAAAGTGTTCGTGATACAGCTTGAACTCCTGGACCAAACCAAGAAATTCTCCCTGCTGCTGCCTTTATGTGAGAATTGGATGAGCTCAGAATCTCCTTTTCTTCCTTTTCTTCCTTTTCTTGTTTAGAAACATCAGGATCAGCTTATCATCGCTGCATGTCAACTTTTTTCACAGTGCGTTTTTTGAGAATTCATTTTCTGCTAAAATTCAGCGCTTCGACGAGCGGTCGACAAGTTTGCATCTGAAAAAATGTGGAATGTGTCACTTTTCCGCTAAGTACTCAGTGTGTAATGGTCTTTAGGTTCACAATAAAACTGGGGATGTGGAAGAAAACACAATTATACTGACACTAATCATTAATCATTATTAATCGATTTAACTATAGGGTACTGTAGCTAGGATATACAGATCCCAAACGCTCTGGAGGATCCTCAGGATGGGTGGAAAAAGACCAGGTTACTTTTTCTTTCTTGTACACAACAAATAACATCATGGTCACCAGAGCATGACCCCTTTAAAAACATACTGTCTCCTGTCAATTCTGAAGGTGATAAAGAGCAACATCTATCCACACTTTATGAGCATATAGCTTTGCAATAAAAACACTCTACCTGTTTACTATGTGTAAAATAGCATACTGAAATAAAAGTGTGATAGTAGTTTATCTCTTACTGTGCTTTGTTTGTGATAATGGTTCCAAGAGTCCTTATCCTCCAGAGGGTGTAGTGGGGCGTTGTGCTGAGGTGCTCTAGGCTGGCCTGTGTGCCGTTGATGGTTATAGTGATGGTGTTGGTGGCTGTAAGGCACACGGGTGTGGTCTGCTGGTGAAGATGAGATTTTCCGCTCGACCTTCCCTTTGCTTCCATAATGCGGTGGCCTCCTGCCGCAGCTCTGGTTGGATGGCACTGGGTCACTGAAGCCGTGTTTCCCAGCTCGCAGTTTAGAGGTTTCCTGCAAAAGTGAAAAACCAGATTTGGGAATCAATGGTTGTGCCAAATCTGAGAAATAATACATGTTGTACATGCTCACCTGTTGCTGTTTTGTTGAGGTCCTGTGTTCAGAGTGGTGGCATGGACCCGCCCTGTCACTTGGAGGCTTCCAGTCGTCCTGGTTGGAGCGCTGTTGGTGAGGTGGTGATGGGGCACGAACAAGTAAAGGTAAGTGCCTGGATCCAGTATGACAAGCCTAAACAGATAAATATCCTTTCTTTTAAAACTGCATTACACCAATAGGTGGGGCTGTTACACAGAAATGAAATGCCATGTAGCATATAGATGTGTACATGTAAACATAGTGACAGCAGTGAAATTGGCACAGTAAGGTCAAATGAAATTATCTGACTAAGTTTAAGAAACTAAGGTTAATAGAAAAAAAACAATGTTGTATTCATAAATAAATATTGATTAGTGAGTAATTATGGCGTTAAACAAACTGATCCATTCACGTGAACTTAAAACGAATCCATTAAACATACAGTGTTTGAGTGCCCGAGATGGACATCACCGACCTCGCAAATTGAGTTTCCTGTATGTGGCTAGAGACTAACTACATATGTAATAGTCAAAGTCCTATGTTTTATGGCCTGAGAAGGCTTCCCCTTCAACAAGCTAAAACACAAGGGAAAGGGATAACACAGCATCTGTATAAAATACCATCCTCTTCTTCCTCACCTCAAGCCTCTGCTCCTGAACCGAAGTCAGGGCTCTAACACACAAAGATGTACATAAACTTTACTTCCAGTTTTTGAGCCACTTCAAAGAAAGTTTCACTAGAGCCAGCTAATAGTAGCCAACACGGTAAAAAACGCCGCTAACAGCAGCCAGAAACACAGAAAGCCTTTGGATATCCTCAACAACTTATCTCAGCATAACTGCCATTGAACAGAAGTTTTTACACAGTTTTACAGACGTGGATACATATTGCACTCACCATAGATGAATTGAGGCCAGAGGTTTTGAGGTGACTTACGGGGTAAAAAACGTAAAACACTTTCCTGATTTACTTTCCGTGTTATTCAAATATGTTAAAACAAAGCGTGTACAAAAATGCTTTTATACACAGATAGTAGAAAAAAATTTGACCATAGCAGTTATGGGTTACTGTTTACATTGAATGCTTTTGATCTCTCTTGGCTGACCGACTGCAATCTCCTGACATCTAGCAGTGACATTTTACGCATTTTGCGTTTAAAAAATGAAATAAAGGTTGTGTCTCCAAATCAAACACATTTACCTGATCAGGTCCAAAGTCTCTTCTCCTCTTAGCTGGACACTCATCCCGGGGGGTTAATGGGTGCTCCGGGGTTGGACTGTGATGATGCGCTTGCTCCCGTCGCTGGTGGAGGGCTGGCCGTTTCCATGGTCCTGTTCTGTTGTTCACCATCCTGTCTGGGAAACTCCTGCGGGGGTCTGAGTGGGCCCATCTCTCTGGCGTGGTTCCCTGAAGCTCCCTGTTGTTGCGATGCAGGCGAGGAGCCCCGTTCTATTGGGAAAAGAAAAACAATACAGTCAAGATTCCTTAACTAATGACTTATCGGCAACACCTCACCACAAAGTTGCTGACATTGTTTTGCCAGTTTGCGTAGCGTTCCTCTGGTCCTGGCAGATAACCATTGTTGGTGCCATCTCGGATGTGGAACGAATGGATGGAGTTGTGATGCCAGTTCTGGACCTCAAACTGCACCTCTTTACTATCCCAAATTCGCAGCAGCTGGCTATGCCCCTTTGGGATACCTTTGTCCGGGACATGGTTGATTGTTCTGTCACCCCTGTGAAAACAACTAAACTCAGGACCACGCTGTGGACAGGCATTAATGGTAATTACACCACAGTACAACGGAAACTTTTCCGGTCAATACTCAGATTCATGAGGGCATCAAGAGTTGTACTGTTCGGTTTTTCAGTACGAGTGAAGCCAGCTTAGAGAAAATGACACTGACAAAAGCAGTTTCAGTAACGAATCACAGCACATAGCTCTGAAAGCTGGTCAACACAAACCCCTTTAAAGTGTGGTATGAACGATAAATACTTACCTGCTATAAATACGACTTGACAGAGAATGATATGGCTGTTTGCGCCCCTCTTGGAGCCTATAGTGGGGGACAAAAAAAATATTGTGTTGTCTTAATTCGTTTCAAAAGATGTGACGCTTTTACTCGTAGCCTGAAGTCAGATTAAAGCTAATTTCTCAAATGTTTTCTGCAAATAAATGTTAAATGTAGTTCACTGTTGCTCAAAGTTGGTCACAACTTTGGACATACTCAGAAATGAGGTTTTCCTTCACAGCGACTCTAATCCAGTTTTTTCCCTCATGCTAAACTTCACAGCTTGTTCATCAAAGGTCTCTGCAAGAATAATTTAATCCCACTGTTTCTAAAATTTCTCCTGACATGCCTCCTCTTCAGAAAATGAAAATAGTTTACGGCCTACACCCCACAAGAAAATGTTTTCAAGGTGTTTTTTTTCTCTGTGAAATAAATGCTATCACCACAGCATTAGCAGAATTTTGTTTACTTATGTTAAGTAAAGAACACTATATTTAGCTTTATGTTTTTACCTACAGCCCTGCAGTGGCTCTATGCTCCACCAGAGGGGCCTGATTAAGAAACACTAGTTTAACCGCACACGGTAACCACCATGACTCAACCAAACTATTTAAACTTTAAGTGGTGGATGCGCATAATAAACACATCAAATACGTAGTGGAATAAGAGCATCAGCTTCATTTCTACATTACTTATTTAGATTACTGTTATCAGTTAGTTCAAACTGCTCTAAAACACTATATCCAGGCAGTATGTTTTTAAACTCTTGGCTTTGTATGATGTGAATAACAGCTGATCTCCCTTATATGGTCATCTCATGCACAGCGCTTTGTCTGCAAGAACACACTCTCTACCTACCTGCTGCTATGAGAAGCAGCCAATCAGAAGCTAAGTTTGCTTGAAGGTAGTGGAAAGAAAACTAAAATGACTTGTTTCAGACATTAGATGAACTTGGCTGCACCAAGGCTCCGTATAAAATGCATGAAGATTATTTTGATCTGCGAATCATGCAAAGCTACTGTAGCAGCTTTACCCTAGAAATAGGAGGAAAACTATGGAGCTGAAAACGAGCGCTTTCCTTTCACTTTTATTATCTATTTCTCTCCAAAAGCCGCGACTGCACATAGCTGCATGAGCTACAGTCGCATTCATCAGCGCGTACCCTCAACTGTTGCAGCTGAATAGCGAGACTTGAGTCTTGTGCCAACTGCAGCTGAAGATGCTGTAGTTTCATTCACCACAAGCCTGTCTGTTGAAACCGCACACGGGTTTATTCCCACAGCTGCACATGAAGTGAGAGCTTTTCATGAATATGCTCATCAGAGTTTCAGTTGATCAGTCAGCCACATAAAGTGGCTCTTATCTTGAGTCAGCCCAGACTACAAAGGGCTCAGGTCTCACGTGCTCAAGTGACCCTTGTTTGAGGAAGTTCGAGCATCGAGTTGTTCCACTACCAACGGCCGCAGTGAGCTTAAACCCAGAATCTTTTTTTAAAAGTCACACTGGCTTTCTTAACTGATGCAGCCTTAGTGGTTAATTTTTTTCATATCAATATGATCAGAGACATGAAAATAGAAACAAACGAATATAGTATGGTGAGGCACATGCATAGCACATGTTATCTGCTGCAGGTGAATCACATGTGTACCCCTTAAATGAAATACTGTCCTGCAAGTGTTGCGTTTGTGTGTGGGTTTGGGGATGGTGCTGCTGACCTCTGTGTGTGGCTCCAGGGGCGAGCATTTACAGCAGCCCATTGTCCTTTGTTAGGTCCTCCAGCTGAGTAGGAGTCCCATGTGTTACGGCCAGAGTAGAGCTCTGCTGGGTGATACATGCAGCCTGGAACACACACACAAACACACGCACAGAGTTGAATGTGTAAGTGAAAATGCTGAATACACAAATCAACCTGTAAATATTTAAATACCCTGACTTTATGAAATGCAATTTCAAAATGATGCTCCTTTAAACTTTTAACACAAATTTCAGCATGCACATCCCAGGTATATGAAATGCATATACTGCACACATGCTGTATACGGTATTCAGGGTCCACTGCAATGAATTGTGCAGTAATTTTCATTTGAAGTTAATTCCTACATTCATACCACGTATATAAAAAAGGGAGCTTTAGTTCCATGATACTTATACCTCAGGTCGATGCAGCTCTGGGTTGTAGTGCAGTAAGGACTTTGGGTGATAATAAACTGTACGGTAGCGCCAAATTGTGAAGTATGTCTGCTTTTAAATAGTCACGCACAAACACACCCACACACAGAGAGCACAGAGACAGACAAAAATATTTATGTGGTTACCAGTCTTGGTCTGTGTTTTGGAGGCCCTCCACTTCACACCTGAGAGCAAAAAAAGCAGTCTGTGGACAAAACACGTGGTTAAGTGAAACGTTCCGTTCAAGGCATTTTTCCACAACACTTGCATTTCTTCTGGCGTTATAAGAAGCTTTATTTTTTTAATCATGTGGGTTTGTGACTGAACTGATGCCACACTATCACTCTGTGTGCTCCCGGTAGATTTAATTCTGCTCGCCGAATTTTCTGCTGCTGCACTGTATCTGCTCAGTGGTAATACCATCACTCAGCCAGAGCTGCACTGTGCACTCAGCTTCTCTCTAATCACAGCCACCACCGCCAGTGGTCACCCAGTGATGGGAAAAAAAAGCCCACTGCAGTGAGACCATGGGCCATGGCAACCTCACTTTGAAGACAAAGAAAGAAAAAAAAAAACCATGGTGGCCTGCTGCATTTATTTTATCACCATTCCCTTCAAGCCATAAGTCCCTAATTTACTGACAGAGCTGGTGGTAGATGTGGCTCAAATCAGCAGCAGACATCCACAGTAGGAGTTCATTCTAGCCAGCTTTATCAGTCGCTATTCCAGGAGCTCTGCGTTTCCCTATATTCCTCCTAAGCCACAATCTATATCAAGTCAGGAGCTTGCTGCACTGTATCTGTCTTTTACAGTGTCTTACAGCCTCAATTCTTATTTCCACTTTTGTGATTGCTTTCATTGCTTAAAACAGGAAAGTCACACGTACGTCTTTCATTAGCGTGGACCGAAAAGATCACTTACTGCCTCTAATGATGACACTTTTCTTGCTGAAGAAAGCTTTGCTGTTACGGTGAGACATTGGCTTCATTTCTCACAATGAATGATGAACTGGCATGCAGCGTTTAGCCACTTCCCTCACTGTGCATTAATTCTACTATAAGTAGGGTTTTTTTGTTGTTTTTTTCATGGTTCTGTGCGTGGTGAGACTGTTGCAGCTGTGTTATATTAACCTTTCTGCGAGTGCTGAATGAGTGAAGGAAGCAGCCTCTTCAAGGGACCATTTCCAACCAGTTGCTAGAGCAACTGAGGCCAGACAGTTCCTAATGCTGTAGCTCTAGGCTTTTCAGACTCAACTGCATTTAGATGTATTTTTAGAGCACACTGAGAACACAACAGGTCTTTAAGCGTGCACACAACGTTGCACTGCTAGCATGCATTACAACAACACTGCATGCTTTCACTTTCACATACAGAACCGGGTGACATCAGTCATCGCTGGGTTATGCTGTGCAGCAGATGCAACACATCTGGCGACATCCACCCCAGTCCTGCTAAAAATCTGCTGTTTCAAACGTCCGCAATTCCACTCTGCCTCTTTATCAGTAAAAGTCTCCTTAGCTGAGATATCGCTTGGTTCTGTTAATGTATTTTGAGTGTTTGTGAGTGTCCCAAACAATTACTTGCATACAACAGTTTCCACTTTTTTCCTACTTTCACAACATTTGCGGACAAAGTGCTGCGGTTGCTGTGCTTGCAAGTGATGGGGCAACGGTATGCAGACCCATCTGGTATAGACCCTCCCTGCTTACAGTGTTGTAGGGGGAGCCGTCAGTCAGCACCAGCTTGCATTTGACTCCACACAACAACGGCTCTGTGGCTCCAATATTAAACCCATGTGTGCAGGAGTTAATTCAAGACATATGGGCTGTAGCTGCGAGGCCACATGATGTCATGTGCAGAATGGGTTAAGTTGCTGCAGGTTAAACTCCCTTCACAGCAAGGTAGCCCAAAAGAAAGCGCACACAATTCCAAAAGTGTAGTATGTAAGAGCTGACTTTATGAAATGCCAGGTGCATTCAATTACCACTGTACCTTTGGCCACTACAGTCCCCTCTTTGCTTTGGCAGTGTGTAATGTTTGTGCGCAGACAGGTAAAAAGCCTTCATTTGTTGACGCCTATTGTTCACTTAAACCCACCATCTCCTTTCTCTTTCCATGCCACCAAAGAAGGACAGCCATGTAAACCCACATCTGGCTATTTGAAACCAAACGTAGAACCCATGTGTGTGTTTGTGCATCTCTTACACAAGTCTTACCTTCAAAATAAATGCTGAGAGAACAGTGTTGTTGGTGGAGTTGGGGGTGAGTGGGAGTGGGGACTTTCTGGTCCAAATTAGATGATGCTGTCAGGCCGGAATAGAAAGACAGCAGACCCGCGGAGTCTCGGATCCCTCTAAATAGACATCCTCATCCTTGGCTAGCTGGTAAACACACACACACAGACAGACACACAGTAAAAAAGGACTGAGGAAATACCATCGCCAGTTGGTGCACAGATGTACAAGATAAGGAAGGTTTTGTTTGTTTGTTTGCTTTTTTAAGAAAAAGGGCACTTCCATCTCATCTGTCCCCTGGGTACACCTGCCCATTCTCTTTCTTTCTGTTCTTGTTTTTTTTTTTGCAAAGATCTACATTGCTGCAAACCTGACACCCTCTAAGACAAAGAGCTGTGAGCAAGAGAGGAGAGGAAGCATGGTTTGACAAGCTGGCAGGCATTCTTTCCTCCTGCCTTCCCCTCCTTGCTGGTCTGCCCTTTTGCCTTTGCTCTCTTCCTTACTTGTTTCAACAAGGCTCTTTTTTTTCTTCTCCCTCCCTCTTGATATCCAATATCCCACCCTTTCTCTTCCAGGCAATCTGTATGGCTCTGCCCATGCCTCACCCTTCCTTTTCTCTGCACGCTGTGTCCTTGTATCCCTGGCAACCAATGATATCATTTAGTCCAGAGCTGGGAGGAAGGCCTCGAGCAAGGAGGGGAGTTTTTACATTTGTGTGTGAATTTTGACATGGAAAGGGC
>NW_005187481.1:2728893-2751772 GCF_000239375.1 Pundamilia nyererei | reverse complement strand
GGGGGGGGGGAGCGGTAGGATTTAATGGATCCTGCCACATTTCTCTGTTCGCTCTCTTCAGGCTTGGGTGTTGTTTACACAGCAGCTCTGTCAGCTCCTGAGATCTCCAGAGCTTCAGAAACAAGCTGTCAAATTCATGCAAATCTTCCACCACGCCGACTGCAGTGACCCCGCTGCAGATGTGCAGATCTTTTTTTCCACCGAGGCTCCATCATGTGCATGTGTGTGCGTGTGTGTATATGTAGCACAGCTCCTATACCATAAAAGGAACGATGGGCTGCCTCTGGTGGTCTCCTATTGCTAAGCTAACACAGAGCAGAGACGTGAGGAGAACAGATGGAGGAGAGCGGACGAGCAACAATGTACAGACGAGAAACAAGAGACTGGGCAGGCTCTCGTGCACATGCGTGATTTTATCGGACGCCGGCCTTAAATAGTGTCACCATCGCAGAGAAAGAACGTACAGTATGAGGCGAATATCAATCACATTTCTAAAAATAACCCCCAACACACACACGCATACACACACACACCCCTTCTTGCTCTATCCCCCTTCTCCCTTTCTGTAACAGCAGCTTCTTCCCAGTGTATGCTCCATAAAGCACAGCTCTCCGAGGGGGTGCTGGAATGTACCAAGGCAAGGTCAAGAACAAGAAAGAGGGGTGCCTTTTGCAAACAATGCAAAAAAAAAGAAGCTTTTTTGTACAGCTTTCCCCCCTCTCTTTAACAAAAGACTGTGAAGCAGGAGTGAAGAAGACGCTGGATGCATGCATGAATGCGCGTGACAAACAGCTGGGTTTGTGGGAGAATGGTAACCTAGAAATGCACGTGCAGGTGGTTGCTTGCACTGATCCTTTCAGCTGAAAGCATACACCAGGTTCACATTACTGACAGTAACGTCAGACTGCTGCTTTTCCTTTCAAAATCACAAAAAGGGATCGCTTCTGTTATCAAACGTGACCCAGATATTTAGATGGAGTCAACGCATGGCCAAAGAACCACTGTGGGAAACATGTTGAGGGAAGTGAACTTTGAGAGGAGCCCAGCAAGTGACACAGTTCAGACCTGAGCTAAAGCCATAATTACAGCACTTGGTTGCACTGAAGAGCCTTACTACTGTACACCTCTTTCCCTCCCTCCACGCTCACACAAGAGGATATTCAACAGTTTAAATGTGCCGGAGAGCACCGATGTAGCCATAACAAGAGTGTAACTGCAACAGTTCCCCTATCTTCAACCTCCCCCTCCCATCACATTTCTGTTCTTGCGCATGCTGTGTGTCTGTACGTGAGCATGTATGTGTGCATGTATGTGTATGTGTGTGTGTGTGTGTGTATGTGTGTGTGTGTGTGTGTGAGAGAGAGAGAGAGAGAGAGGGAGCTTCATGCATGAACGTGCGGCAGTCTGCAGACACCACACACACTGCAGTATGCTCATCCAAGGCAGATCGTTCAGGCATAGTGACACAAATAACAGCAACAATGCAAGGGGACAGAAAACAGTTACACTTCTCCTTCCACAGTGCTGTACACAAAGCGACACATTTCCACTCAGACATAAATGCACAACCAGTCCCCCCCCCGCCTCCCTCCTGCCCACCCGCCCGCGGTTCTCTCCTTTACCTTCTTTTCTTTTGTTGTTTTTGTTTTTGTTTTCTCTCGTCGCACGCCCCTCTGTTCCCCTTTTTCCTCCCTTTCAACTCCTGGCCACCTCGTCTCTCGCACGATCCTCTCCTTTCTTCCCTCTTCTCCTCCTCTTCCTGTTTCCACTCCACTCCGATGCTGGTTCTCGCTCTCGCAGCAGACCCATCCATGTGCACAGAAACGACGGGGGCGGGCCGGCCGACTGTCAATCACGCGGTGCGAGCGAATGAGGCGCGCGAGCTTCCTATCAAACACACTTTGCAGGGTATGCGAGAGGAGAGGGGAGGGGAGAACGGCAGACAGAGAGAGAAATAAAGAGCCCCTCTTTATTTCCCCTCCCCTGTGTGTATGTGTGTGTATAACCTGGAACACAGCCAGTACAGTAGAGGAGATATTTAAATCTCTCCACAGCTGTAAAATAATCTTCGGAAGCAGAGAAATTGGTTATACATGCGTATTTATGCATAAATAGACTGGCGACTCGTTTACCTTATCATGTCCCCCTTTCATATATATATATATATATATATATATATGTATAGAGAGAGAGAGAGAGAGAGAGAGAGAGAGAGATATTGCACCAGTATGACATATCTCATGTGTTCTTGTTACAACATTTTTCCTCCCCCAAAACACTGAAAAAAAAACCCCGCAAAGGCTCACAGAAGCACAGTTTCAGTGTGTACCGTGTAAGGGCTCAATACCCGCGGCGTTGTCTTTCTGGGTGCGCTGGAAAGTGAAGCAGAGTGAAATGGTGACAGAGAGGCTAGCCAGCGTTGGCTGAGCTCAAATGTCAAGTGACAGGATAACTGAGGGGAGGTGGAGCTACAGCTTTTGGTTCATGAAGGGAGGGTCTTGTCTTTGTGGCTTTAACAATGCAAAGCCACCGCTCACTCCTCTCCGCTCGTTTCACCCGTCGGCGACCAATAACGAGCAGGCAGACCTCTCAGCTGCGAGTGAAAGTGAGAGGCAGAGATGAAGAGGACGAGCAGCCAGACAAATGTAAAGAGTGAAAAGGTGGAATCAGACTGCTGGAAGATTTTTTTTCTTCCTTTCCCCCCCTGAAGTGCCTTAGCAACAGTCCATGATCAGCTCAAAGTCTATTGGTCAGGGCTCAACCCCATGTGGGTGTTTGGACCAATGAGCGGTCTTTGCTGCAGAACTAAGCGGGGAAAGTCTCACAGGCTAGCAATACCTGCTAAGTTGTGCCCCCTGGCGGTTCAATGAAGGTCTACAATCTGTTCTCAAGTGGATGGGAGCATAAACTCTCAGTCCTGTAACTTTTTTTCTTCTTTGCAGTCTTGTCTGTCATCTTCAAAGTAGTTCGTGTAAATGTGGATGTAATTTAAACTTTGTGATGCATTAGTTTACCGTGACTATAACGGAGCAATAATACACTGATGCACAAATTGGCGAAACAAAAGCAAAGACTGGAAATTAAAAACAGTTTGTCATCATAGGACCATATATATAAACGTGATTTCATGCAGTTATCATGAGAGAGGGCACGAGGAAACAAAAGAGACGAGTCTGTAGTGCCTCCATGTGGCTAATATGCAGTATTACATAATGGCAAAACTGCTGTACGTTAGAGCAGTTTGATGCTATAAATGCATTATCACTAGTAAATATATGTGTGTCTATGTTTTATGGAATCACTCTTGTTTTTAATATGATTGTGCAAACATTTTTAACTACTTTATTTTTGTATTTTTTATGTTTGTTTAAAACAGGTCTGTAAATGAGACATTGAGTCTCAGTGGGATTACCTGTATCATAAAGGTTAAATAAATATGTATTTAAAAGTGTGTCATACATTGAACTGCTTTAATGTACTGCATTATATATTTATTCATCAATAATAAGCCATCATAAAGCACTTCATTTGTAATTAAATTACTCAACAGCCATACACAATCTTCCTGTATTCTGATCACATGTTCATTGCCTGTCTGAGCATCACTGAAACAGTGATGCTTCATGTTTGTAAAGAACTTTGTATGAAAAGTACTCTTGCCCTCTTTGATCCACCCCAAGAGACACACAGACATGCAGTCAGGCAGGCGGAAGGATGCCTGCTGGCTGAGATCTAGCACTGTTTCAAAAGCTTTTTTTTTTTTAACAGTATCATTTTTGGCTGATAAGATTCTCTGTTAAATGGGTTTCTCTGCTGAGCTAGAGCCTTGTTCAAAATTCACAATCTGACAGCACAGTTTCATCACACTGACCATTTTTCTATGAAGGGAACCAGACCGGTACTTTGGAGTTTCTGTTTCCCACGAAGAGCAGCAGAGGGCAGTGGAGCCGGGACTACACACTTGGTCTGGATTTATCATTTTAATTGGTAAAAATGCTGACAGCTGAAAAATGTCCGTTCACATAACTGCATCATCAGCCCCGGCTACATAAGTTATGATTGTCATAACTCAAGATTAGATCAGAGAGGCAAGCTGGTCCCTCAATGAATAACAACACTCAGTCACTCAAATTGACTTATTAGGGCAGTGAAGGATTGTTGCTCCGGCTAATCTGACAGTTTCCATTTGCATAACACCGACTTTGGCAGAGGGCAGTATGGACAGCTCCACAAACTCCCGCCGCTGACGTGTAGCTCCTTTTATTTGCTTTGCATCGCACATTATTTACATGTGTGGTTCCCACCACTTCATATTGGACATACCCCGAAAGCCTAAGTGTGTTCATTTGAATTGATTTTAATGAGAAAAAAAAATCAATACACTCGTCTATATTTAAAATATGAATATGAACGAACATTTTCCATGAATTGCTCTTTTTGTATGCTTTTGTATTGCTATAACAGAATCCGTCACCATCTAGCTCCTTGGACTGGTATTTTGAGATAATTCAAATTGTCATAAAAAAAGGCAGCTTACAGTAAATGTCAAAGCTTTTAGACGCCTCAGCTGCACATCCGTAACTTTGAGCTTTTCACACACTTTCCAGTTCTTTCCATCTGCAAAAGGTGGGTACAGGTAACCCTGAATCAAATGTTAATCTTTATCCTAGCATGGTTAATTAAAGCAAACAACCTCTGACGGGACACGTGGGCGGTGGCTTGATATGTTTATGAGGTGGAAAACAGGCTCAAGTGAGCTTGATAAGGAGAGCCTGTCATCAAATACTGGCTGACAACGAGTTGGATGAAGAAAAATATACAGTAAAAAATAAAGAATATGCAATATAGGTTCAAAAGCTGTTATTATAAGTGAGAGGACAAAGAGGAAAAAAAAACTTTGGAAAAAGGACGCCGTCTTCAGATGGATTACTCGCTCTGTACACAGTGAGCTGCCAAAATAAGTGCCGAAGCTGTTTTGGCAGAACACTGAGCCATTTGCTAAGAAATACTTGCACTGTACTGCAAGGGAAGTTTCTTGAGTTGCTATGAAGTACTTTTGCTCCAGTGTCCTCACAAAACTTGCATTTAGAATTTTTTATTCTTGGCTATATGTATTAAAAACAATACCATCTTTGGTACCAAAGCTTATAGACACTCGATTATCCTTGTCCAAGTCATTATGCTCTAGTTTAACTATTGTTTTCAGCTATACAGGAGAATGACATAGTTACCAAGTGTCACTATGTAGCTGAATTTCCATTCTTTATCTGTTCATGCCTCTGGCTTATCCATGCTTCACGGTGAGTAGTACTTTACTGCGAAACGTGTATACGTAGTGCCTTTTTCTGGACTGTGAGCCTTTTGTTCATCGCCAACATAGATTAGATGGATTTGCATTTTAGGATTCCTCCAGTAGCATCTTCCTGAATACATTCCAGTGTCCTCTGTTTCATTATCGTTCAGCAGACCTCGGGCTTATGCGAGAGTGAATACCAATTACAGTTTTTCTTGGGAAAAATAAGTCATTGTGACATCCTAGCTATCCTCTTTGAATTTATTTGATTAGGCCATCAGTATGATATTGGCCTCTGTCTCAAAAATCAAGCCTCATTAAGAACATTAAAAAAGTTTTGATAGTTAGCTTAAAAGTCAATATAGCTGATGCACTTAACCTAACCACAACAGGTCCATAAGCTTTAAACACTGTATGTTTGACCTATACTGCAGCAAACCTGCATATCAATGCCACCATCCATTAGAAGGCCTGTCTTTGGCGCACACACTTCCTGCTTTGCCTATCTGCTGTGTGACATTTAAATCCTAACCGTACACCCTACACTGTCATAGTTCTGCAGAGAGCACAGTGCGAGACATTGAAGAGACACGTTGACCATGGAGATCCTGCAGCTGCCTTTAGTTTGTGCTCTTATAATCAGTAGTCTCACATCAGCAACAGTTGTTCAAGATTTTAATCATGTGGAGAGATGCAAGGACTCCCTCTATATGGGGACTCCGCCGCGGGGTTTTGTCGACACCAAACTGAAGAAGATCTGCCAGCGATATGCTGACAAACCCCGTTATGTGACCTTGTACGATCCTTCTAAGAGGATCCCAGTTTACTCGGCTTATACCTTCAAGAAAACTGAGGGAGACAGACGTGTGGACTACCCCTGGATGTACGAGCCACAGGTTAGTCTTTCAAAAATACTTTTTTTTCATTCATTAATCCTTGAATTTTAACCATTGCCTAATGAGATATTCCACACTTGTTAAAAAAAGAAGCTTTCAAGGAAGCCAAAATTGGAAAGAAAAAGGGACATAAAGGCCTTGCATAAAGAACTTTTATTGGGTATCTTGTGCTATTTCTTGGCATGTTAAAGACTGCTTTAAGTTTTATTTCATTTCCCCAGCTGGCAGAGCTCGATGGCAATGGGAACATGTTGCCCTTCCCAACTGGCTACCTGCACATGAAGTTTGAGGACAGCCAGGCAGTGCTGGATGACTACTCTGATGTGGTTCTTTATGAAAGAGGTCACCTGAACCCAGACCAGCATCAGTCCAGTCCACACGACCGCGCTGCCACTTACACACTGACCAACGTGGTCCCAGAGATACGAGAGTTTAACATCGGGCCTTGGCGAGAGTACGAGGAGCGGATCCGGGTGCGCCTTAACAACTTCTGCCGTGGCACTGCCTACATTGTCACCGGAGTGACCACCAGGGGCAACATGATCCGTCGCAACAATCAGAACCGCGTGGCCATCCCCGAAGATGTGTGGTCTGCTTACTGCTGCACCGAGTATGACCGCAACGCACCCCATGACGTTCGCGTTCTCTTCCCATCCCATGCAGCCCTAGCCAAAAACGCCAAAGAGGGCAACAGCATCCACGAGATGACAGTCCTGGAGCTTGAAATGTTTCTGAGAAATAACATCGAAGTCGACACCAACCTTCAGATCTTCTACGACAACTGTGTCTCTCCCTCACCCCTTCCTCTTTATCTGCAGCACACCATCTGAATGCTATCTCAGCTACATCCTCTGTGTGCATATGGGTTTATGTAGCCTAACAGCAGCCATTAACAATAATAAAAACAATGATAGCAGAAGTAAGGTAATTCAAATTTTGTCCTGCAAGATATTATCTAAGAAAGGAGTCCGTATCAGAATAAAATGAAATGTTCTTCATTCAATAAAAATGTTCTGGGTGATGGTTTTCAGGCTTTAGAGGAGGACTACTCTATTTAGAAAAGGATTGCAATACAGTTATGTAATCTTGTGTGGAAGGCTATGGGAATTGGCTCATTTAATAAATTGTCCTAATCTAATATCCCAAACTGAGTTTGTGTTGCTTTTGTGTAAAATACTAATCTTTGAACCCCACTTTCAAAAGTATATGGACACATTTGCGTAAAAAGTTTTCAATAAGGCTATCATTAACTTTGGCATTAATCCGGATGCAGATACATGAACTTTTCAAAAAGGATTCTTTACCCGAATCCTAACACTGAATACTGCATGTCATATCCAACTGCAATGAAAACAACTGGAATACATGATTTTGATGTTCTCAAGAAATATAACACAAATATCTGCTCCTGGACAGATCGCGGCACTCATTCATGGTGTAGAGGGAATTTTTCAGCTTTTGCAGAGGCATTCATTATCAGACTGCTCTTGTTTTAAAGCTGACAGCAAAAAGAATCAGAAATGTGCTTTCAGACATAAAGGCTCCTCTTACACTACAACAGCTGTCCACTGGAGTCATTTACTTGAAATTCTTGTAAAATGCCAAAGAAAGGGTGTTGTTAGATCAGAAATAGCCTCCCTGTGGTATATTGTGGAGCAAGTTTCATTGTCTGTCCAGATATAAAAACTGGATTTGACTTTTATGGGTGTCTGTTGGGTTTTAGTGTCTTTAATCGGTTAGTTAACCTACAAATAATAAAAGACTTTTGAATATATATATGTTTTTTTAAACCCACATTTGTAGTAAAGTTCTCAAATTGAAAACCAGAACTATAACAATCTAAATTTGATCATTCTGAGGACATTCAAAAAACAAGGCAATGCTCTGTCTTTGTGTTGGTAAAGATATCCTCGTACAAGATGCCCTTTAAAAAAAGTTTTGATGTGTTCTCTATAATTTCTAGCTCAATGCTGCCATCTAGTGTAGAGAAAAAAAACTTAGGGTTCAGAAAACATCATCCAAGTGAGTATATTCAGAGAGCAAAAGACCTGACATTACATTAACGTGCATCTAAACAGCTGTGATATGTATTTATGAATTATACTAAACCTTGTGGGGTGTATTCATTAAAGCAGTTGTTAAAGTATAAATAAGGATGTGGTGTTTGAGATAAAAGAAATGATGAAGATGATGTTTAGTAAACCTGTTAAATATATTGTATACCAGTTTGAGTTCTCAGGCTTTTCATTATGGAATTCCTATATATTGATCTAAAACTGTTGAACACGGAAGCCTGTACACAGCTGCAGGAAGCATTATGCGCAACAATGATCTGTCCTTTTTGTTTGTCCACTGTAAAGATTTCGAGGTGTTTCACTTACAGTGCCAAAGTGGAATTGGAAAAAAGATGATCAGTTGATTGGAGAATAAATCTGACTGTGGAGATGTAAAAATGGGAGCAACAAGTTCTTAAACCATTTACTGACCACTGATACCAAAGAAATTTACCTTTGGCAAAGGAGGTTTTATTTTCACATAAGGACCTGAATGAATGGAAAGCGTTCTGCTAGCTTTATCCAACTAAAGTAGTGCATTAGTCTGGTGTATTTGCTGTAATAACAAATTATTGTGTACTAGCAGCTGAATAAACAGATGAGAGGACAGTTCCTAGCATGAAACCCTCACTGCCAAGTTATGCCAGGCTTTGAAATTAGAATTATTTGGATGTGAATGAACTGAACCACAATCAGAGCTGAGTTTGTGTTCATTCCTGTTTATTTAACATAATGATGAGTAGCCTTATACTTTTAAGAAGAAGGTTTCATCAGCTATTGATGGCGTGGTGAGACTGGAAGCATTACTGCAAAAATGAACCAGTTTTTTTCCCCCTCCAAATGGCAGACTAACAGTAGGACATTTCCACGAGGATCCGAATATTACACAGAGCCATATCTCTGCTTGATGAGCATTCTGCAAAACCAAGTCAGCGAAAGGCAATAGTTTTTACACCATGTGTGCTGGATAAGCATTGGTTTATCTACCAGAATGCACAGAATTAGCTGGAGCTCTAATTTTGGTGCATGTGTGGCACGGCTTGGGAGTGTTGTGGCAGAGCTAAAACATGTCAAAGAATTGTGTTTTATTTTTTGACTCGGGTACTATGCTGCCACACACTGTAATCTATCATAATGAAAATCTTCTTTGCAACTAAGAAGTAATATGATGGTTATGATAGTCTCATCATCATTATGTTTGAATAAAGCAGAAATCAGGGTTGAAGAAGGTAGAGGCTGTGTGATGTAGTTGGGGAATGAGAAATGAGCAGGGAGGGAGACACTGAAGGTTGGTTTTAAGGTATATGATGAATAAAGAGTCCTTAAAGTTGGAGACACTCCATTCTATGTCCCCAAGGGATGGGAAAAAGCACATTACCCTCTGAGGTGAAGTTAAATCAAGGCACATTGAAATGGCTCTAGGCACTTATTTGAGCAGTTATTTTGAAGCACATTTTTAAATGAACTTTGTCACAAACTGGACCACACAGGCACAACAGAAAAGGAGAGGCACACAAATGCCAATTAACAAACTGCTCCTTTGAAATTAAAGAAAAAATGAACGAACTTCAACCAACCATGGTGAGTGATGTCAATACTGGCAATGATGTGAGTAGACATTCTACATATATAGAATTACCTGTCAAATCTTTTTCGAAAAATGCTTTTAAAAAATTAGCAGACTTCATCCTCTTCCCCTATTTGGTTTTATCCAAGTCTTACTTATCTTACTATCTAAAATTCTAAAAAGTGCTACTACTTTTCAATTCTTCTGCAGATTTCAATTAAGAATTCTATGAGTGCAACATCTCTCTCCTGCAATACCCCTGGCCAAGATCACTAACACTACAGTGTAGAAAGAGGACATCAGCATCATCAGGTGCAGTGGAAAACAGGACTGTCGTCAGTATGTGTCACAAATGACTCACTGGAGAGGCAGCTGAATGACACCGAGGACAGTTACACCACAGAACTGGCCACCCTGCAAGTACAAAAACACGAGACAGGGAAACAGAGTTGTGTCCAAAGTCTTTAAATAAAATACTTATGTAACCTTGAAACACCCTAAAGAAACTCAAGTAGTTTCTTGGTACCAGAAACAGAAAGGAAACAATGAACCAGAGTTTACACTCTGAAAAATATAGCTAAAAGAAGACATAAAATGCTAGGTGACTACAGATGAAAAACTAGCCGTACGCTAAACCTGATACAGGGTCACGAATGGTAATATTCATGTCCAATATAGATATATCATAATACAAATAGAATCAGAAAATAATGCTTTGCATAGTCACTTTGATAAGTTTAAAGAATACAATCAAAATGTTGGACTGGAAGAAGTGAGAAGGCAAAAGATAATGTTTTTAAGCACATTCCTTACATTCAAATTCATCTTAGATGTAGCTTTCTTACCAAACATACATTTGTTTTCTCCTGATTGAGTCCGTTAAAGATAAAATTATATTTATCCACCCTGGTCTTGTAGGCAGTTCTTAAAACCTACAAATGACTGCAGGACCCAGGTGAAGTTATAGGGCATGTTTGACCTGTTCTATTTTATTGTTCTAGTGGGACAATACATGCCTTCAAAAACACTAGCAACTAACTCTGTAATTTTTTCCTTTCTTTATTTTTCTTGCCTTCTTAACCCCTTTTTGAAGTTTTACATTAGTCAGATTCTTTCCATTGTCAAATTCTTTCGGCAGGAGTTCTGCATCTGTTAGCAAACATTAAGTACTGTAAGCTAGAAACTGAGCTAGCTAGCATGAAACTAAGCTAGCTTACTAAATAACTACTAGCTAAATAGCTTTTTTTGGTTTCTTGTTTTTTTTTTTTTTTACCACAGTTCTTGGCAGTGACTAAATCTGAAATCCAGGAATTAATTTTTACTCACTCTAACCATAGATGATCTAAAACATGGACGAAACTTTGAAGCTTTAGTTCAAAATATGAAGGCAAAGAGGAAGTGCTTTAAATTCGCATTTTATCTGAAGGTCAGCAGGTGGCTGTGGCTGCAAAAAAAGCTTCTGGTCCTTTTTATCTTGACTACTATAAACACTTTCCGGGCAAATTTATTGGCTCATTCATTCATTTTGGGTCAAACCGAATTAAAAACAAATAAAAACAAAAACAAATCATGGTCTACTAATTTGTAAAGCATAAACTGGAAGCCAATGAGAATGCAGACTTACAGTTACACCTGCCTGTCCTTGCCACATCCAATTATTTTTACAACAGTGGAAACAATAGCAGACATGCTTCTCTCCAGACTTCAAAATGGACTTCGGAAACTTCACATCAGAGTAACTAACATCTTTTTTACACTAAGGCTAAAATGACGCCATGTTTTGTCTTTCTGTAAATTAGAATTTGCCTGCTAATGCGATACTTAAATACTAGGAAGCCAAGTTGTGTTCACATGCTGCAGAATTCCTCTGCCACCCAGTGGCCAAACCACAAACACCTTTTTAGCAGTACAAACCCAGCCATGTCATAAAAGCGATGGCACAGCATTTGTTTAAGAATGTCTTTTAATGTTTTCCAGTTCAGATACACAACATACAGTGTGTAATAGCCTCTATTTGAAATAGAAATATTAACTTTAATTCTTTCAACCCCTTCTGGTCATTATGCTCTCTCACAGTCTCTTGAGCCTCAAGCAGGTTTTACTGAATCAAATGAAACAGACAAACAGGTGCAAGCCTTCACTTTACCCTTCTGGCATTAAATCTTATATGAGAAGAAGAAGAAGATATTTGGATCGGTGTAATACTTTCTCCCCTTACCTTAAGCCAACATCAAAACTGTAGTGTAAACATGTAAACTTGGTGAGTGTGCTTCCGTTATCTGTTGGCTCGTCCAAATCCCTTGTTTCCAAAAAAGAAGGAAAAAAGAAAGAAGGAAAGAAAAACACACATTTTCTTATGCTGTGGCTAACTTAAACTCACTAACAAACAGCTGGATCAATAATCTCCAAAATTCAATGTGCAGACAAGATTGCAAAAAGGTAGCAAAACAACCACCGTGGTTACTAGAGTTTGAAATTAGACTAAAAGAATACAAAGGATTTCACAACTTCCCAATTACAGGTTATACTGTATGACAATGCCCGAGACAATGTGAGACACTAACAAGTAAATTCAACAGCATCACAAAGAAAAAAAAAAAAAAAAATCTTTTTTTTTTTCTATTTTTGAGCATATTTAAAGAACTAACATGTTGTTTTTTCCAAGCCTCATTTCACAAATCTTCTCAATTTCCTCCTTTTTCGTGTGTTCTCCGCAGCTGTTCTTTGGCTTTTCTTTTCTTTTTCTTTTTTTAAACCAATGAAGGGATTCATTTCACTCAAAAGCTGCCTTCATGATTGATGGAATAGTGTCAGGCCTGTACGTCACATTTTAGGCAAGACTATTTTTATCACAATCTATGCGAACCTGAGCCGTAGACATTCCTTTTTCATGTTCATGCTGCCCTCAACCACGCTGTGCCCATACAACCTACTGGAACCTGACCTTGAGTTCAAGGAAACAAAGGAGAATCGAACATATTTGAAAACCATGTAAGTCACCAAAACTTGCACCTGTTGTCACAAAGAAAAGATCCGGCCAGTCAGTCAAACCAAACGACAAACATAATATTTACAAATTCCAGTTTTGTTCGCTTACACTTAAAAAAATGTACAGTTTGTTTTTATGTGTTGTTGGGTTCTTTTTTTCCTTTTTTTGTTTTTTTTTGGGTGGGTTCTTTTTTTGTTGTTGTTGTTGTTCTTTTGTCCTCGCAGCTTGCTCCAGTCCAGCGTGAGGGATGGCAGTCTGGCTCCAGAGTGTGGTTATCCTAAGCAGACGGGACATCACAAGGAAGGAGGGGGACAAGAGAGGAAGAGGACGGGGGATCCTGCTCACCTTGCGTTCACGGTTTATGTTGTGTGAGTAATGTCTGTTAAACTGGGTTTTCAGAATGTATCCTCTGCGCACTGACGGATCGTACTGTCGCTATTTTCGTCATCGGCACTGTGTTTGTCCAGCATTTGTCCTAATGTCACTGTTTCTGTTTAGTTTGCTTTGTTTTTTTTGTTTTGTTTTTTTCCCCCTCCTCCTCATTGTCCAGAGTGTGACCCGTGTCCGTGTTGGATTGTGCGAAAGATGTGAAACGCGCATACAAGGCTCTCTCACCTTTTTTTTTTTGACCATAAATACATCTTATCCTTTCTCCTGCCTTTTGCAAAAGCCAGACACATGGGACAACAAAAGAGCAGACGGAAAAAAGATAACTGTCGGGCAGTCCTCAAAGACTTTGAAGCAGGAGGGAGGTTAATGTCCAGTCACAGACAAAGACCTTATTTATACTCTTTGTGTAAAGTAGTCATTTCTTTTTTCCCTAACTTTAAAAAAAAGTGCTATCTTCAGGTTGATTCAGAGACAGTGACTGTGCAAGCTCGACATTGCAAAAGATAAAGAGAAACAGCAAAAAAAAAAAAAAAAAAAAAAGGGGAAAAAAAGGGGGTGGGGGTTAAAAAGGCTTTCATCAGTCTTTCCTGTAGTTTTTGCAGCACAGCCTCGGTGTGTTAGGGAATGAAAAAAATAAAGAGGAAATATTTACTCTCTTTGTTATAATCATAGTTTTACACAATATTCATCTTTTAATACTTTAATACTTTCTGAAGTACCACAAAGTGCAGCTGATATTGAAACGGGATATTAAAAAGAAAAAAGAAAAGATTTTCAAAATAAAACAAATGGCAAATCATCAAAATGACAAGCTAACTTCTAGAAAAAAACCCAGAAAAAAAATCCAAACATGCAACAAATATCCCACACAGTAAAGTTGTTAATAAAACTCCTTAAAAAAAAGAAAAGAAAAAGAGGATATATTGAATCTGATTTCCCTTTAAAGAAGAGACCAGCCACAGTGCAACATTGAGTGGAATTAAAAAAAAAAGTTTTAAAAAAAGTGTGTGGTTCAAAACTAAAGATGAAGGGGTTGGCACTTTTTTTTATGGTAATTCCTTTTGTAAGATACAGTCAGGGTGGACCTCTCCAGGCGGTCCACTGGACGCCAGTAAAAGAGGAACTTTATCACAGTACTTGGCACCAAGAATGCTGGTAAAAACGAGATATCAGAATATCTTTTTTTTTTCATTCATATCCTTACAATTTATTAATAATACATCATTTACACTTGTGTTTTTGTATAAAAGACTCCAAAAGGAAAAAGAGAGTCTAGAAGTGATTGCAAGAAAGAGGAAAGGAATGCAGATGGATTATGTCGATGGTTTTAATAAAAAGAGCTACAAGGGCAGATGCAGAGCGAGAACGAGAGAAGCGGTTAAATGAGACAAAAGAGATTGTGGGTATGAAGATAAATAATGTAATGGATGTGATTAGAGTGTGTGTGGCTGAAATGCAGCGACTTCTAATGGGCAGCCTGGATTCCAGGTTGCATCCCACAAAGTGAGTGGGATTCAGTAATTTCCTGTACCGCCCCACAGTTGAGGCCTCAATCTGGAAATGTTTTGAAAGCAGCAGTGGTGAGTATGCACTTTTGTTTTTGGTTGGTTTTTTTTTTTTAAAGCGTGGGCAACTTAATGTCCATGGGATGCTTTATGTTATTCAGCTAGCATCACAACCAAAAAAAAAAGGAAAAAACTCAAACAAACAAACCAGTAAATATATGTCTAATTAATAAAATCGCATTTTAAAATTAAAAAGTCATGATTCGCTATCCAGTGGATTCCACCCCTTTTCCTTCTAGGCCCGTCAAATACATTTCACGCTAAACAATAATCCCCAAAAATCACAATGGAGGGACAGCTGTTGGGACAGAGTGCTAAACACAGGGTGCCAAATTTCACTTCCAGATTGGGCCTTTAAAGCTGCAATTTGTAAGTTTCAGGGAATCAACGCTTCATGACAGGCAGCTTGTCGGGACATATGTTGCCTCAAACAAAGCTGCTCGCTACTGTTTTATCTTTTTTGCTAAATGAGTGAAAATGAATATTTGCATTCGGCGTTAAACATAGTTTTTACACTGACACAACAACACATGCGCAAAACAACCGAGCTACCACAATACATGTCTGACTGATTGTTGATGAGCCTGAGAACCCCTGCAAGAGCTACAAGCTTAAAGCTGCGTGTTTGGTGGCTCTCCAAAGCACCAGATGTTGAAAGCGCGTTGACGGGGAAAAGCGGTATGCATCTAGTATGACGGTGTTTTGGCAAAGGACCTTTCTTAATCAAGTCTCCCCCCCACCTTGAGTTACGGTTACAGTTTAGAGGTATTTCACTGCTTCGTATCTTACAAACTGCAGCTTTAGTTGAGGGCTTAATGAGAAAAGAGAAAAGTAGAGTAAAGAAGAAGAGAAGGTGGAGTTTGGATGGAGCAGTTTGTGTGGTGCATCTCTGTAAGCCCAGAGTGGGGTAGCAGAGCTTGTGCCTGGTCCTATACACGGGTGGTGGAGTGTTGGTGTGGCAGAGCATTGTTGCTGTGGCTGGGGACGGGTGTAGTAGACGGGGCTGGGACAGGGGGATAAGTGTTGAAGGGGTGAAGGGGCTGCATGCTGCTAATGGTGCTGGGGATCATGGTAATGGTGTTAGCTGTCATCAGTGGCACATCTTCGGGCGCTCGCCGCAGGGCCAGCGTGTAGTCAGGTGGGCACACGGGAGGCCGCAGCGGTTCCAGGTCGCCGTGGACACCGCGGGACGGTAAGGGGGTCCCATGCTCTAGCTCCACCCTCTGCTGTTTCATCTGCAGTGACATTAGCTCCTCCTCCTGACTCAGCGCTAGGTCGTTGTGCGGTGGGGCCCCTACGACTCCCATGCCAACACCCATGCCCATTGTCGTGCCGCGTTGCGGGGAGAGTCGGCGGTGGCGTCTCTGCATGAGTTCATGGCGCTTGTCCCGCTTATAGTAAAGTGCGGCAAAGGCCAGCACGTTCAAGAAAAGAAGCGAAGCGCCGACAGCTACCGTTACGCTCAGCTCGGTGGAGTAGTCCCTCGTCTCGCTGGGGAAGGGAGGATAGCGGGGCCTCTCTGAACTGTCAGGGTCAGGATCCGGCGGGTAGGTAGAGACCACAGGGTGCCGTGTTGAGCGAGTGCCAGGATGAGGGGCCTTCCAGCGGCTGGTGCCTCCAGGTGGCAGACGGGTGGTGATGGAGTTAATGATTTCCTCGTGAAGGCTGTGGAGGTGCGGTACCAGCTCCAGCCAAAAAGCCACCTTGTTAGCGCGGTAGTTATCTCTGACACGGGGCTTCAGGCCAATATGCAAGTACTGCTTGTCCTTGGAGCTGAACTTGGTCCAGATGACCTCCTCAAATCGGTTAGGCTTAGTGTGGATGAACGTGGTGTCCTGAGGAACTGGTAGGTTAGGGTCTCTGTAAGACACAAGACACAATTATTAGGCTATAAACCTAACCTTATATTTGCTTTGATAAAGTCAGTCAACCAAAACAAAGGAACTGATATGACATTTGAGGGTAAAAGAGCAAAGAATAGCAAATTACTAGGCGCTCTATAACCTTCAAGTGCTTTACTGCAGGTGGTTTATGCTTGTTGTTGTCATCCTTGTGCTTTTGTGTTGTCATGTACCTCCTAAAGTTTATAACCTGCCATTTTAGCTGGGATGGAGGCACAAGTCAGCAAGGAACTTGGCCTCTACAGGCATCTCTCTGAATCAGTGCAGGAGCTTAGGGATTCCAAAATAGGCACACAGGCAGAAAAAGTTGGATAACATGATGTTCTGTAGAAAACTTGTTTTGACATCTTCCTTTTGGAGAGGTGAAGTCGTGATTGTAGATGGTATTCTTTTGGGGCATTAATGCATAATGTTTTTGGGGGGGGGGGTGGTGGTGCCTGTGGTAACAGCAGCAGACTGGCATTTATATGGTGATCTAGTGATCGCTCTGAGCACTTTATGGTGCTGTTTTGTATATACTTCAAGCATTCTATCTACCTCACATTCATGGCCAGTTTAGAATCACCACAAAACCTATCATGCATGTCTTTGGAGAGTGGGAGGAAGCTGTAGCACATACAGGACCAAGAGACTACATACTAGAACCTTTTTTGCTGTGAGCCAACAATGCTAACCACTGGGCTGCCACAGTTTGCAAGAGCAGTGAACAAAGCATTGATTACCAGACCCCAAAAACTACCCTCAGCACATCACAACCCTGGTATTATGACTTCCATGATTTTTGAAAACATTCCTTTGAGATTTTAGTCCTTGCTCACATTCTGACTGCATAATCAATTTCTTGCAGTGAAGTCCCCTAAACTCACTGCCATGTTTATAACAATGAGTCTGATTTGCCTTAGCTAACATTTGCATGTGAAACAGTCTTACCATAATGCTGGAAATAGCAATTAAAAGATGGTAAACTGTGGGTACATGGGCTCTCTATTGATTTTTTATTGTGACAGTAACTCCTTGTCCTTCTTGTTATGTGACAACGGTACTAACCAGTGCCCTCCCCACATACAGCAAAATATGATGCTTTTAACCAATTAAGAGCATTTGCAGCATTTCAGAGCTCAGCAACGCAATGTGGGGCCAAGTGTTTTCCCCTCCAGTGGGTGTGATTATGACATAGTGTTTCACATGGTCTGCAACAATACTCAGGCAGGATGTGGCATTCAAACCATAATTAATTCATAATTAATTCTTATGGTGTGCCAAAAAACATTCCCTGCACCACTGAACCACCAGCAGGCTGGACTGTTGACACAAGGCAGGGTCTATGGTGTCCTATGCTGTCCTCAAGTGTCCTCAACTTCTGACCCTATCATTTAGAGAAAGCAACGATCAGTTTCCAATTTTCGGGTTTTGATGATCTTGTGCCCTCTGTTGCTTTAGATTTCTGTTCATAGCTCACAGAAATGGAAACCCAGTCTCTTCCACTGTGGGGGATTCCTCTGTGTCACTATAGGTTTTGTGACAACACCAATTCTCCTCCAAACTCTTTTAAGGTGAATTTCTGTGAGTTTCTAGAGATGGCTGTGTGTGAAAATTCCAGGACGGCAGTTTTAGAAATGTCATGTTCTATGTTAGTGTTTACTGAAACTCTTGTATGCTGTGTGTCTTTCAGAATCTCAACACAGAGGACTGATCCATAAAGCTTTATACACAAAAATGTTTCATCTGTAAAATCCCCAGAAATATCACTGGGCTTGTCTTTTAAAAGTCTGACTGAGTTAGTCATTGTGTTATATGTGACAAATATAATCAATACTTTATACACAATTCATAATTCACTTGAAATTAAGTGTTATACTGACCCTGACTTGGCAAAGTTGGTCCAATATGTCATCACAACAGCACTGAGCATTACGTCATTCTTGGAGAAGTTACAAGGAAACAAGTCAGTGGCCCCCACCATGGGAATCCCAAACACATAGGGGATCTCATCTCCATGGGCAGCATCTGCCCAGTCTGGCCTCGCCTCGGTCTGACAGTGGTGGTGGAAAGTATAGAAGTAGACAGGTGACTGGAACTCAGCGTGGAGTTTGGCAGTGGCGACAGCTGGGGCCACCCACTGGTGGTCTGTGAACAGAGCCAGGAGGGTCTTCCTGCGCATGTCGCTGTTGTCTCTGTCAGCCCAGTCTGTGTACATGAACTTTATGGTTTCCCTGAGGATATCTTTACCTTGGAAAAAACAGAAGTTAATGTGAGCATTTATGCCATGATAGAGTCCATGTTTGTCTGCGACATTATGTGGAAGCATGTAAGGCTGAAATCTTTTAGATTTTTTGGTCAAAACATGTTTTTTGCCACAGGAAGATTCCGAAACATAATTTACTGTGAATACTGTTGACCAGCCTGGCTTACGAAGGACTGTAGTCGCTATTCACAAGCAAATCGATGTCATTTTTATAAATGCTTAGTGCTGTTGACAACATTTAGAAAGAAACACATCGTAATAGTCTAGAAAAATAGGGTTAGGATCTGACCATCGGGGTATCCATACAGATTGTCCACAAAGTTGGAGATAGTATAGTCAAATGAGGCAGCTGATATTCCATCTTCTCCTTCACTGTCATCCACAAACTTCAGGCCCTCTCCCTGGTTGACACCCAGCAGTATGTCGTAGTTGAGGAACTCGCCCTGGTGTCACAACAAACACACACAAAGCATGACATACAAAACAGAATGGAGCAGTAATGCTTGTCAGGAATGTATTCATATAGTATAGGTTAAATAATTATTTCATCCTCTGCTGAATTTGTAGGTTTGAATTTCTGATTTTATGTGATTTTCATTATAATGGAGAAAAATGAAATTGAAAAATCAAAGTCAAACTGTGGGAGCCAGAATTCTGTCTGGCGCAGCGGATCAAATACTTTTTGATATTCTGTCTCTCACAGTATCACACAGTGTACGGTAATTGAAGAATTCAAAGCCGACCTGCTGCATGAGGATCTCAGGGTCATCAGGTACCACGTCCCCATCTACCACAGGACCAAAGGCGATGTGGTATCGGGCAGGCTGGATGTCTTGGTCCACCAGCTCCCTGAAACTCTTCCTACGCAGACAGTCCACCAACTCTGCATTGTCCCCTGTGGTGCAGCCAACCTTCTTGGCCAGGATCTTGGTATAAATCTGCGGTCGGTAGTTCACCGACCAACTGGAGATGGCTGAGCCACTCTGAGCAATGGCCCTCTGGAACAGCCCTATACAAAAACACAGTCATATACACCAGATGTATTAAAACATACAAACACTTATTCTCCATCAGCTTAGCTGCCCCCCCCCAACACACTCTTGCTAGCAGCTGATGGTGTCTTCAAGGCCTTACAGTGAGAGCACGTTAAATAATGCATATGTTAGAGGAGGAGCAATTGTAGAGTATTACAGGGGCAAGATGAAGTAGATATCCTGCTGCACTTCTTAGCTGGAGAAAATCTTTATGAAGACCAGAGTAAAAAACATGAAGTGTTTCATTTACATGCAAAGAGAGACAGCAGCAAGAAAAATGGCGGCAAATCTGCGCACGGCTTGTTGGATAAAGCGAAAAGGACAGAAAGAGAAAGAAAACTGCTCGCACTGTTGCACCGCTGCACTGTTATGTAAAGTGGCTTGCTGTCCCTCTGTTTTATCTGCAGATTCTGTCATTAATAATTAAGCCCCCCCATATTCTGCGTGTGCCCCGCCCCCGCTCCTCTCCCTGTGAAATCAATTAAGAAGCCTCTCAGCTGCAACTCCAGCGCCTCATCTCATCTCTCGTCGGCATACGCACACACACACACATGCAGACACGCACACACTGTACCTTTAAAAACTGTTCAGCCTCCAACTTTTTCTTGACTTTGCGTTGCTTCAGCCTGCTTTCAAAATGGAGTTGGGCTAATCTATGCAAAACAACCAGTTGTGTTTTTCTGATATTGCACCCACTATTAAACCTGCCATGACACTGACCTACAGTCACGTTCTACAGAAGAAATTCTAAGCAATGCAAAAAGCACATAAAGGAAAGTGTGATCAGTGTTGATGTAATATATGTGTTTTCAGTGGAAAAAGTATATAAAGTCTGTGAGCCTCAGTGTTCAACCTGGAAACCTGGACTATCAAAGTATCCATGCAATATGAGCTGGTATGATAGGAACCTTAAAAACTTAGCAAATGACCTCCTGACTTTTTTCCTGACTCAATCCCTTGCATCAACCGAGAATCTGCTTCCTACAGTACATGCAGTATTTTTATTTGTTTAATCCGTCCAAGATTAGTCTCTCTGCGTGAAGGTTAACAGTTTAGTAATATCATAATCTGAATTCTTGGTAAGTAATGAAACGCTATTTGACTTCTCAGCTCCACAGACCAAAATCATAGAGAGTATTAATGACAGAACATCTGGCGAGAATTTAGAGATCCGCCATTCAAGAACTAAACGGTCCTTTTCTACTAATGAGGTGCAGATGCTAGTGCCTAATCCAGAACCTGTTATGTGGATGGTTACAGGTCCCACAGAATGATGAATCTTGTGTTGGGGGGCTTGTCAAAAGTGATAGAATCAGATTTTGATCCACCATCCTTCAGAAAGTGTGTACTGCATGGTACTGGCTTTAATTTTCAATATGAAAATGATCCCAAACAGCTAACCCTGGATAGAAAAACACCACGTGGAACACTATCAGTCATGGATTGGCCTCCCCAGATCCTGGACCTCAACATTATTAAAGCAGTGTTGGACGATCTTGACAGAGAATGGAGGGGGGGGGGAGGCAGCCAAGAGCCAAAGAAGAGCTTTATATGTCCTTCAAGAAGCCTGGAGAACTATTTCTGAAGATGAATTAAAGAAATTACAGCAACATATAAAATAAAATGCTGGCTGTCTTAAGCCTTATATAACATTAAAAGCACATTAAATAATAAAGTACACATTTATTACACAAAGCTTGCACACAGGTGCATCTTAGGCCATGCTTATGACCATGCTTCCTAGCAACCACCTATCAATGGGCTATGTTTGGGCTAGTTTATGCACCTATTACACATAGTAAAAGTTTAGATTCACAACACTATATGTAACTCTGTAACATTTAAAAGCCCAATTTGACAGAAAAGTGATGAGAAGACGCACTCATTCATCTCAGTGCTTTTTCAGTGACTGTAGTTTCATGTGGAATGATGTTATTTGGAATTATTAAAGGGTTTTTGTCCCAAGGGGAGTAATGGTTTTTAGAGCAAAAACCTACTGTCTAAAACCATTTGTCAACTCCAGAACTCACAACCTTGTTTTCTTTCAAATTACTTGATCTTTGGAGTTTTGTCCTGCTTATTGAAATAATACCATAGTGCCCCAAACTGTAAGTGACTCATCTCTGAATCCCTTTCTTCGTGGGAATAATACTGCAGTGCATTTTTATCTGCTTTAGGCTTTTCACTGAAAAGCACCAACATGCTCTGTAAAGAAATACATTACCCACACACTGTCCTGAAATATTAATCCCCTTTGAGTGGAGTATGTGACTACTAATCGGTCAAGGACAGGAAAAGAACCTTACCCTCGGAGTGGTGGGAGAGGATGAGAAGGTTCACACAGGCGGCACCAGCTCCAGAGCCAAAGATTGTGATTCTCTCTGGGTCTCCTCCAAAGTGGCCGATGTTTTCATTGAGCCAACGCAAGGCTTGGATCTGGTCCAACAAGCCATAGTTCCCCTTAGCAGACTGATCCCCGGTGCACAGAAACCCTGCAGGGCAAATTAGAACAAATACAGACAGGAAAAGAATGAAAAAACATAGATTTTCCCAAATGAAGGATCAGGGCCCGATTTAAAGAGACGGGATATGTGTATATCTCTTTCCGTGTCCCACACAAACAGAAGATGGCATCCTGTCATTGTCAGGAACTTCTAAGCCTCCAACTCACTTCAAGTCTGTGGAGATTTCACACAGAAAGCTTGCCAAATTACTCATTTTTAATACCCACGCTGAAAATACAACACAGTTAAGAGAACTTGTCAACAGAGAGAGGAGGAGAGCAACAGAAGGCATGTTTCACCTACTTCCAGGACACACATTTACACAGTTGGTGCACACCCACAACAAGATAAAATAAACTGAACAAAATGCCACACACAAACACACACACACGCATACACACACACACGCATACACACACACACACACATACACACACACAC
>NW_005187481.1:2689148-2728370 GCF_000239375.1 Pundamilia nyererei | reverse complement strand
AGCTTCTATCTAAATACAATATAGCATGTCCTGACTGTGGGGTTTTGGAAACAAATTAAAACGTACAGCTCTGCTATCACTTCCAACATAAATGAAGACAGAAAACTAAGCAGCAGTGACGTTTGATGTGCTACGTGACCGCTAGCGACTCAGCTATGTTAGCATAATATAAACAAGCTAACTTTTTTCCCACTCGATAAAAGTTAACGTGAGTGTTCTCGGTGGTCAGGAACAAATGTAATCGCATGGCAGCATGCTGTAAAAGGACCAAACTTCAGCCAGAAGAACAACTGAGATAATCCATCCACAATACGAGGTTAGTCATTCAAATACTGCTGCACGGGCTGGGGTGTAGTTACATCCTAAGGTTTTAAAAACTGAGCTTAAATAAATGATTAGCGGTAATAAAAGCCAAGGGAGGTCAACAGTGCTCACTGACTGTTTTAGGAGCTTTTTCAGATTAAATAGAAGAAAATACAAAACATTAAACATGTTAACAACACAAAAGCTATATTAAACACAGACTACTTTAGACCTGGAAGTAGGATTCGTCACGTCATCACTGAACGACCGGATTGTTGCCTATAACTAATACCAGGGGGCAAGATTTATGGAGACAGAGTTTTATTATGGCTTAGATCTAAGGGTCATATAAGGCACAAGGCTGTTTTGATCTCAATTATGTAAAATGGGGCTAATTTGGAGTGAATTTTTAGGGAAAAAAAGGACAAAAAATGGCTGACCGTGCAAGTCGGTAACCTGCGGCAAACAAAGATGCTCAGCTATCTCGTCATGCTAATGTGGTCGCTCTCTGTTCTGACTGTTTTCTCCACACTGTTAGCAAACAGTAAATTACCCTGTAGGATAATGTAGTTATCACTCTGTGTCAGTGACTGTTATCACTGAAACATGGAAACGTGCAATGTTATAACTTTTTTAATAACACTTAAAAGCCACTTTGCTAAGACTTCATGATGCATGCAGACTGCACTGTTATGATACCTTATCTTCCCGCAGGCGATATGGTCTCTCAATCACACCACCACACAGTACTGACCCACACATATGGTTCTTACACACACACTGGACTTTCTGGACATTGTTTTTGCACACATTGTTTTTTTGCACAACACTGGTCACTATATTCTTCATTTCCGGTTAATACTTGTACAGCTGCTGTTATTGTGTATATATTTATTTATATTTATATTTCTTCATACATTCTTATATAGTTCTATATTGTGTATTTTGTTGTACAGTTATTTTATTTTCAACTTTAATTTATATATTTTATCTTATTCCTTCCCAGTTAAATTTACCCTTCATTCTAATTTGTGTTGTACAGTTATTTCATTTTTAACCTTAATTTATATTTTATTCCTTCTTAGTTAAATTTACCCTTTTTAAGTTTTCATATTTATTTCCTATCTTATTCATAGCCTTTTCCTTTTTTGTTTTCTTTAGGTCACGAGCAGTTGTCCAAGCATTTCACTACATATCGTACTGTGTATGACTGTGTACGTGACAAATAAAATTTGAATTTGAATTTGAATTTGAATACCTACTGTATTATATACTCAGTGTGAATACACTGACCTATCCATACTGAGCCTGGTACAGCATCACCACCTGCCCATGTGCACTGTGTTAACTTAGAGTCTGTAAACAAAGCCAATGACAGCTTAATGGGCTGAACATGGTTCCCTGTTGGCAGTGCCTTAGTAGACCGTAGGGAGCTATGGACAGCCCGTCTACCTGCAGTGAGCATCTGCTGCCAAATGGAAACAGTGTCCAAAGTTTGTGGTAAAACCAGCCTGTGGGCTACTCTTACTTGTGCTGTTCAAACATGTCAGGAGAACAGCAAAGTCATAACATATGAAGAGCTGAAGTGAAACTGAGTGTTAAAAAACAATGAAAAGTGTCCACTGCAGCCATCATCTGTGCTCTGCTGTATTTTTAACTTGTTGTTAAAGATGTTTTGCTTTAAGCTTGTCCGATTACTGGTGAACTCCCTTCCCTGCTCCAGTCCAGCATCTCATCTACGTACAGCTGATCTATGAGGCGTTGAGCTTTTGGAGGCTTGCACGACACCATGTTTGCAAAGGTTGAAAACCCCTCACTCTGTAGGCAGTCTGAAGGCAAGCGCCTACGCAAGCAGACATGACAGCAGTACTATAAAACAAGAATAAGATAATTGTTCCACTGCATGCCCTGAGTCCTACCACAGGAGAATGCCACCATCACTACAAAATCACAATATGATGCATAAACATGTGTGAGATGCTTTGCATTGATGGTTTATATCTGAATGTGGGACATTTACTGGGCAAAATATGAAGCGGATCAGAGTGCGTACATTTCGAAGTGGATTGTAATACATCAAATATATCAAGGGAATACTGTTATTTTATTTTAATATACATTATGCCTATTTTGCAGATATCATTTTTGGCGTTCTGAACCCTGTGCTGCCTTTCTAACATAAGACGAGGTAAAACCAGCCAATAAGATGTAATGTTTAACCGGTAACAAGTTTTACAATACTTGCAATGTGGCAAATGTGTTGGCTTTGATATATTAGAATGATAATAACCCATTTTCAAGCCAGGACTGTTCATTCAAGAATTAAAACACCAGTCTTTGAAAACCAGGCCTGCCACATCAAAGCAAAGCCTTGCCCGGCTAAACTAATCAAAACGAGCAGGTCAATCATCTGGAGGCGGGATCTTTAGTGTCCACCACTTTAACATCAATTGTCAAGGATAGAACTCAGAGGGACTAGTTGGACTTGGAGCATGAATGGGGCAGTAAAGCTCTCATGGCTCTAGGCTTTTCCGATTTCCAATTGCAAGGCTCAAATTGTCAAAACTTGCAACTTAAAATGTGAACGTGAAGACTGAGGAGGCTTTAAAAAAAGACTTTTAGAGTAATCTTTCTACGTAATTTGGCAACCCTTTAATATGTCAGATGTTCTCTGTCATTAAGAATGTATGTACCTCTGTTAGGTCATAGCCAGCTCAACACAGCCTTTTCTACAAGAAAGTGTATCCCTTCCAGATTCACTATTCAAATAGTTATAGTAAGAGTTATAACAATAATAATAGAGCTTTAAGGTATTGGCCCAAGGGCAGTTGGGGCACAAGCACTTGGGAAGGGACAAAAGTGTCAGAGGTCAGGGAGAGGTCAAGGAAAAGCTTTCAAAAGCTCCAGGGTGCTTTGTTCTAGTTAGACCTGGGGTTCGAAACATAAGGCCCAGGGGCCAAAATCCACCCAGCAAAGACTCCAACCCAGCTCCCTGGACTGGATGTCTTTCACTAAACAGAGCAGCATTTCTCTTCATTTCTGTAGAAAAACTGTAAAAAATCACTTATTTTTCTTATATTAGGATATCTAAAGATTAAAGTTCTTTCCACTGACAGAAATGGCGGCTTTACTGGTCTGGCCCGCTTAAGATTAAAGTGGGCTCCATGTTTCCCACAATGTAAAATGAGTTTGTCATCCCTAAATTTGACTGAGAGAAAAATGAAGGCTAGCATAATACTAAAGGGTAGTCTAAATCAGGGGTGCCCAATCCCGGTCCATCCAAATGTCATACTTTCGTTTGGATGAAGCCAAGTGACCCAAAAACTCTGGGAACACGTTTTAGTTCATTTAGACCAGGGCTGCCCAATCCCAGTCCTCGAGAGCTACTATCCTGCAGCTTTTAGATGCATCCCTACTCCAACACAGCTGAATCAAATGGTTTGATTACCTCTTCAGCATGCCATCATGTTTGGCAAAGGCCTGATAATAAGCCATTCATTTGATTCGGGTGTGTGGGGAGCTCTCGAGGACTGGGATTGGGCAGCCCTGGTCTAAATGAACTAAAATGTGTTCCCAGAGTTTTTGGGTCACTTGGCTTCATCCAAACGAAAGTATGACATTTGATTTACGTTTTAAAATGGTATGACTTTGCTTACACATACAGCTAGTCATTGAATGTGGCTATCTTAAGCATTCAAGTATTCACACATCCACAGGAAATCTTTAAGGAAAATGGAGCTCTCTGCTTCTATCCGACAATAATTTGTGACTTCACCTGCTGGATTATACGAAAGCAACCATCAGACCTAAATAACCCCATCTGCTGGTTGGCTTTCCAGATTGGCGCTTGCTTTACACTCTGAGACAGTCCATATATAGTTCAATAAAGATGACTAGTTTATGACTACATGCTACTTTACATAATGCAGCCAAGTCTCAAATAGGTTTCTGAGCAACGTCATCAAAATGTACCAGGAGGCTGAACACAAATCAAGATGACTGGGAACTTCTGGCTACATGTAAAACCCTTTTTAGCGGTTTTAAATTGCACAAAGTGACCAGAGTAAAATACTGGCCACAATCCTGGACTTTGCACTGGAATTAGAGGAATATGTGCACCTTTCAAGTTAAGACAATGAACCTTGTTGGTATGGGTTTTTTTTCCAGGGGAACAGTACAAACATCGTTCTCTGTGATCAGTGTTTCAGTAAGCAGTCTGATGTGCAATGTCACTCCAGTCATCTTTAATAGAAGACAACAGTCTATCTGGCCTATTTTTGAGAAAAAAATCTTTTCACAGATGTTACGAACAACTAATGGCACAAATATGTAACCAGAATTTGGGCATCTGCGCACCATAACTTGCGCAGAAAAAGCTGTTATTACATATTGTTGCTTCCTGGCTTTTGCTCTGATTTAGGACAGAGCTCCAGATTTATTACTAATTCCAGGCCAAACATTGTTTGGTCTGTGATTCGGTGCTTCCAGCATCAAGTTTCAAATTATCTTGCCAAAAACCGACAGACGACTGTCAAAGGTGAAATGCAGTAAACCGTGAATTGCTTTGGATAAGCCACTGGTGACTGTCACACCCAAAACAACAATTATTTTTCTGGTTTCCAGCAACTGAACACTGAAAATAACCATTTTTGGTTTCATGACATTGCATTGGCATGTTTTCCACCTCCTTGCTGCACATGGATCCTAGATTGTTTGTACAGTATGTCACCTAAACGTGCATAGTGGCTGAATAAATGTTTACCGTCGCAGGGCAATGCACAGCATAACCTTGCGTATGCAACTATATACAAGGTCACAGCCACAGTGTGTTTACATAAACTGTGTTATAATACTTTCTCCTGAAGCAGTATTGTTTTGTGAACTAAATTCCCATTCTAGATGTTTTCTCGTGTGGACAAAAGAGACACACTGTATAAGAAACTGAGTTAAAGGGCAGTTTGTAAAAAAAAAAGGTGGTATAGCTCAGTACAAAGGGACAGATGGTAGGAACAGACAAAGCACATTTTCAAGTGTGTTAAATAGCAAATTAAGTTTTATTGTTGATGATTATTAATGAAAGTGATGGCGATGCTGATGAAGGTAACAGCAGCCATGATGACAGTGGTGATGATAACCTGCCAAATTGACCTTTCTACTACAGTCAGTGTGACACAACACAACTCTCATTCCACACTCTTCACTGTACTTACACTACAGTCAACAAGCACTTGAAGCCTGGAGTGTCGTGTTGGGTTAACCCGGCTTAATTGTGATTCACATTACAGAGTGCAGAGTTATTTTGCTGACTTTTGGGGGTTTTCTTTCAATATGACTGTTTGCCTTGGACAAAAAGTGCAAATTCCAGCCACGATGACAGCTGATGTGTCACTTTATCATAGCTTAAAAACAGTAAAAATCTACGTTAACTTAAAGTCAACATTTGACTTGTAATGAGCATTAATTAAAACGTTTTTTCATTCATTTTTATTTTGGAATTTAATCCTCAAATGCTGTGACAGGATATTTCACATTCAAAGAAAACACTGCAATCAGCAAAGTAAGCAAAGAATATGCAACCTCTAAGAGTGACCTCGTCTTGAGCAGGCAATAATGTTTGTTATGAAATGGCTGTAATGTGATAATGATTTTGAAAAGAAAAAAGTATGATTAAACTGTAATATAGAGATAATTGGATTACCAAATTTATAAGAAACCACAGCTGCTGCCTGTCTCTATAGTGCAGTGTTTAGTGTTGGATGGATTATTAAAAAACAGAAATCATGTCTCAGTGCTGTAGCAGAAATATTACTTTGAAAGGATTAACCCCACTAATCAAGATATCACATGTTACTATGTAATTGTATTATCCTTGCATCATCCCAGCAATTGACTGGTTCTTAGCCTTATGTGGCTCTGACCTGGTAACATATTACCACTGACCTGTGCCGCTTATCAAAACCATGTGCAAGTGGAAGTGTCTCCTGCCCAGCCAAGTGCTGAGCTGCTTGCCACAGTTGCCTGGCAACTGTCTAGGACTTCAGGCAAAATGAAATGGACAGGCACTCACGAAGGCACTCGGATACCCACATTCAAGCACTTCCATATTCAAGTACGCAAACAGCAGCATGCAAATGCACGTGAACTCCAAAGTCAGTGCATGTACATGCAGGCAACTTCACAGTATGTGCTAGCATGCTAGCTCTAGTGCCGCTCTCTTTGAAAGGCCGACATGAAGGGAGGGAATTCGGTTTATCTTCCACCATTGAAGATAAGTCAAACAAGTTCCCTCCTCTCCTTTCTTTCTCTTTCAGTAAGTTTTCCTTCTGATCCACCACCCACACCCCTCCCATCTGCTGAGTTGGGTTTCCTACTGACTTTAGTGCTGAGAACAGCAGTTTATGAGGCTGAACTCATGCATATTCAACACTTGCTTGAGGTACCAGCCAAGGAACTGTGAGGAGAGTCATCAACCTCTAAAGATACAGGTTGAAGACAGTGAAGTGAATGGATGAAAGAGAAACAGAGGAGGAGTGAGGAAACCATGGAGGGAAATTTAAAAACAAACTGTATGATAATAACTGGAGCTTCCAATACTTCTGGGATTGTTACCAAAAGCTCTTTCCATAATGCATCTACTCTTTCTCTAATGTATGCCAATGAGGAGAGTCATTATAAAAGCTATTATTCCCAATAGATATCGTATAGGATGAACAAATATTTCATCCTACAATAGGATGAAATATTTGCATTAGCTGGACTTTTATTCATTTTGGGACAAGATACAAAAAAAAAAGACCAACACAGAGATTGTTATTGGTATGTTGTGTCTTTACTCTAATTCTCTCTTAGTGAACTGCACCATTCAGAACATCCTCTGTTGTCACCCATATTTGTAAAAGTCATTCACACATTTTAGCCCTAAAACTACGCTCAGCCATATTATCGCTTTACAGAGATAGGAACATCTGCAGAGCAATTTACAGGACTGAACGGAATAACTGTAGTAGGTCACTGAACATATTTCTGTGAACAGAGAAGAAAGAACAATAGGAGAGGGAGGGGGGTGGAGTTGAGGGTGAAGGATTAAAAAAGGGAAAAAAAAGAAAGAAAGACATGAAACAGGTATTAAATCAAATATTGCCCAAAGCTACTGTCAGATGTTAACTGACAGACAGTAGAGAGGAATACAGTGAAGGACGAATTATATAATTTCATTGTGACGTCACGCAGGAGATGATCAGAGATGTCTACATTCAGAGGAAAGATGTTGATTTTATTTTATACACACAGGAAAGGTGATTGAAAAGAGGAAACAAAGCGTTCTTGTCTCTGTATATGTGAGTCACAAAATTAATGAAGCACAGGTAGAGGCATTATTATACAAAAAAAGGAGCGGGGAAAAAAACCCTTAGCAGATGGTGAATGTCTCTTGCACACTGAAGACTCTGTTTAGATGAGCAGAATAGAGTGGATTGGATCACTCAATACTGTGCACCGGAGTCGGGGATTATCTGCTATGTGTGTATGTAACAGTAGATTAATATGACAGGAGAAAATCACAATAGAAAATTCTTTAACTCAGAGAGATGCTATTGTAGTTCACCTCTTGCACATTCTTGCTGGATTATCTTTTTTTTTCTTCTTTTTTTTTGGTTACACAAATCTGTTAAATCTCCTTGTCGGCACCAAGGGTTTGATTTGAAGACTAGCTGGCAGGTCCGTTTCAATTATGCATCATTCTGTATGTCAAGTATACCCAGAAATGAAATTATAACGCAATTGGGCTCCACTTGCACTGAACTAATGTTAGTTCAGTACACCGCCCATAGGCCTCTGATGTCATTGTATTTATTACCTTACTTATCTCGTTCAATTTTTCCTCACAACTGTCCACTCAAATGGCACCGTGCCATGCAATAACACCAGGCTGCCATGCAAATTTGAAAAGCAGCGGTTCAAACATCATGTTGCCTCTCATGACTTTTCAAAGCTTTTCAAAGTTCTGTTTCAGAAACGCCTTATTGCTCATGAAAACTGCAGCCTGCCTGAATAAAAAATCAAGTCAAATTAAATGAATTAAGAGTCTTGAAACAGAGCCTCGTCTGCAGTAGGGGACGCAATTTTAATCACAGGGCTAATATTTCAGACATGAAGCTATTTTAATTAATGATATGGTGTCATTAATCATACTTGTTTCATGTATCCACTCAGGCTCTTAATATGGCAGTTCAGGTGCCCAAGTGATTGGCAAACATTTATGTAATTTTACATTTGCTTACGCATAATGGTATTTAAATGTGGATATTTCACTTTAATCACTGCCTCCACTATTAGGTAACAGTCAGATTAAGGCTTTAGCACTGAGTAGATGACACAAATGAATGCTAACACCAATTATGGCACAAAACGGGGACAGATTCATCAAGCTGAATGAAAAATCTTGCCATCAACCGAGATCTATCTGTCATGTAAAGGGGCATTTAAATTATTTAAATAAATGAACCTTTTTTACATTTCGCCAGTATTAAAAATATCTCAGTTAGTTTTACAGTTAATTCTATCCTGAAATCACGAGTTAATACTGATAATAGACACTGGAGCAAAGTTTTATCTGAAATGTGTAAATCACCCTGAAAAGAAGAAAATGTGTGAATAATGTCTTTCACTGCCAGAAAATGTTCCTCCTTTCTTACTTGTTGAATTCCTCCAAGGGAGGAGAGACGCACAGTCTTGAAATCTCAGATTTAAATTCAGAACAACTGTGAGCAAAGACACAGCTTGAATATCTCTGATGTTATATCATAAACATCTACGGGATACAAACAGAGGAATCGATTTCAGTTGCATACACTGGAAAGCAGCGCACAACAGTGACTGCCCACTTTTTTAAGCGCTCCAGTTCTGTAAGTGAATTTTGTCCTCGTTTAAAAAAAACAAACAAACAAAAAAAACACGTATAAATGTCTTGAACCAAGCCAATCAGCTACGAAGTGAATTATAACCATAAAAAGATTTGATTTGATTGTAAAATAAAATGTAAAAAAAAAAAAGAAAAGGGTAAAAACACATCATTACTGTGTGATTGTAATACGTGTGAAAGAAATACTCATCCCAAAATACATTGCAGATGCTTTGAAATCCCACATTACACAGAAAACCACATTTGAGCTTCTGGAATTTAATCGTTTCTCATTATTGTAGTCCTGTAAAATAATATACTTGAATATATTTGGTAATATGTGTAGGGTACACCGCTCTTGTGGCTTCTAAAGTTTCACATTCACTATGTTTGCAGCAATCAGAGATGTAGCTGGATTCTGGGTAGATTAGTTCCGTAAAAGAAAAACAAGCTTGATGTCATGGTTTTTACAGAAGAACATGCCATTGTTTTACAGTGTTGTAGCTCATAGTTAGTCTACTTTGGATGGTTACAACATCACAATCAGTCATAATCGACTGAAATTTAGGTACTTGAGGCCTGGACAATTTAAGGTCCCTTATGTGTGGCATGTAGGTTGTAGAGCATCAAGTAAGGGGAGCTGCATAAATGATCCTTCTCTTATTTGATTGGTGCAGCTGTGTATTTGGCTACCAGCCTGCGACACAGATTGGTGTCAGTTTCAGTCAATATGCCTATAAGTCCTTAGGGTTCACTGAAAACTGTCTCTGGCTACTGATCCATGTGTCAAGAGCCTCATGCACGTTATAATACACATTATAAATAATGTCCGCAAAGCATTAAACACACTTTTGCAAGGAACAAAAATAACACGAAATGTGAAATATTTAGAAATATGTAATTTGTAGAGTGTAGATAGAGTATTTTATAGCTGAATCTACTCACAAACAGATAATGTTAGTTTTTGATTCTGTTATTACAGTGAATGCATCATCACCAGGCAAAAAGAAAAAAGAAAATGAGGGTTGTGAGAAGACTTTGTCTAGATGCAAAGAGTGGGAGGTGTGTTTTATTTGTATTTAGAGAGGAGCTGAGTGGTGAGAAGGCAGCAGGCTGAAGTTAATTGACAGCACTGGCTAAAAATACTGTTTATGTCATATTTAAAAGGATGTGTTTGAGAACAACAGGCAACACAATGTAAAGTGATTCCGAAGGCTGACTGAGCTAAGCACTATTTATGGATGCACTGACACTGTTTGACTTGACTTTTACTAAAAATGTTTCAATGCACAAGATTTTAAAATAAAACATATTAAACCCTCACCTATGGCCACGAGCTGTGGGTAGTGACCGAAAGAACGAGATCGCGGATACAAGCGGCAGAAATGAGCTTCCTCCGAAGGGTGGCTGGCCTCTCCCTTAGAGATAGGGTGAGAAGTTCGGCCATCCGGGAGGGGCTCAGAGTAGAGCAGCTGCTGCTCCACATCGAAAGGAGCCAGCTGAGGTGGTTCGGGCATCTGACAAGGATGCCCCCTGGGCGCCTCCTGGGTGAGGTGTTCCAGGCATGTCCCACCGGGAGGAGGCCCCGGGGCAGACCCAGGACACGCTGGAGAGATTATATCTCTCGGCTGGCCTGGGAACGCCTTGGTATTCCCCCGGACAAGCTGGAGGAGGTGGCTGGGGAGAGGGAGGTCTGGGCCTCTTTGCTTAGGCTGCTGCCCCCGCGACCCGACCCCGGACAAAGCGGATGACGATGGATGGATGGATGGATATTAAATAAAAGATAGAATGATAAAATACAGTGTCACAAACAGAGTACATGAGCACATCATTTTTAGATACGTCATTTTTACCTACCAGTCTCTAATTAATGAACAACTCAACTAAGCATAATACAGTTGAAGACATTATGAAGGCTTTTCTCTGCATTTTTTAATTATAAATACAAAGTAAGGACATTCTTTTCATTTCTGGGTAAGATTAGTAGAGCATTTTAAACAGTTAATTATACTGTTATCAATGGTCATGATAATTTGCTTACTAATGATCAAGGAACTGACCTCACAACCTATTTTATTCATTCAGTGGGCTAGCTTCAGTCATTGTGCAAATGTACTATTTATAAAGTTGGGGAAACCTGCAGTCAGCTGAGACCGAAGAAGTCAGTCAGATGGGTGACAGTGTTTCTCCCACTGAAAATGCTATGTCCGGATGAACAGAATCAACCATTTGGGAGTTAATTAGAATTTTTTTTTGTATTTAATACACATGCAATTCAAAAACGCAAGAGATAAAAACATTAGCAAAGACTTGCTAGCTTAAATTGTAAAATGACTGATTTGATGCTATACTACTGTGGTACTGTAAGTGGTTTCAGATATCTCTCTTTGAGCACTAGTGTTCAGTTCAGTGTCCATTTGTACGTGTTACCAATTAAATCTTTAACAAGCAACCTTTTCTGATACAAAACATCAATAAGCTAATGAACTGTAACTTTAAAATAGCAAACATTAAACAAGCTAATGTAACTAGCTTGTAGTTTAAGCTAATGCATACCTCGTACCAACTCAGCACCTGCTTTTACTTTTCAGTCTGTCTTCTGCCAAAAAAATATATTGCTAACATTTTAAAAAATGGTCTGACGCCACTGTGTCAAGAATTTGAAACAATTTTGTTATATAGAAGCTTGTGTTTAAGTACATAGGATTTTTAGCGTATTCAGAATCTGTGTATTTCTACAAGTACTACTAGAGACGCCTACACTTCTGCTATTGTGACAGCCCAAGCAATATGTTAAACTTATCTCAAATTGACATAAGTATATGATATATGATGAGTATATAAAAAACTTGAATGTTTTTTTGAGGCAGCACACATAAAACACAATTTTCAGGGAATTTACATCCAATTTACCATGTTTTCAAGCAACTTTAAATCATATACATACAACATTTTTATGCTGTGAACAAGATGATATTAAACATGGTGGAATTTACTCCTAAATAGGTTACTTGCTTACTTGCAAGTAAAGAGCTGAAATTGGGAAGAGAAATGTTTCCAGAAGAAGCGTTTCATCTCTCTTCCTGCGGTGAAAAATGTTCTCACTCTCAGAGCCCACGATGGTGGGCCTTTCCCCAGAGTTCATTAATTAGTTAATTAGTTAATTAGTCTAAACAGATGGCTATGCAACACAAATCAGAAGGCTCTCTGGGCCTGGAGCAGGAGGAAGGTAGGAAAAGGTGAGCTGAGCCGCGATCTCAAATCACAACTGTCACTGAACCTCTGAACCGGGCTGTGTGCTGCAGACATTTTCTTCTGGTTCACTTATTTTATTCCACCACAACGAGGCGCATGATAAATTAACCTGTTAGCAGTCGGACGTACCGCCCACGGGACATTGGATGGTTTAGGGGACTAATTGGACTGCTAAGGGGTTAATATTACAAATCCATAAAGTATATCATTTGCTGGAAATTGACAGATGCACGTGTTGTACTATAATGAAACCATTAAGTCATGTGCAAGGCTGCTGCGGTCACAATGCAGGAGGGTTTGTTCGAATGAATACTTTGCATCACTGCAGATTTAAAAAAGCATTTCTGAAGGTTTATTTTTAGACTGCTCCCATCTCCCCCTTCTGTTTCCTTTTCCCTCACTGTCTCTCCATGATTCTCCCTCGCTCATCTGTCTCTGTTTCCTGCACTCTCTGCTTCCCCTATTTCTGACTCCCTATCACTCTTTTAAAGGCGCAGACATTGTATGAAATGAGGTTGGCATGTGTAAGCTCCTGTGAGTGTAAGTACGGGATAATACTTAAGACAAGAATGTAAAACTATTAAAATACCAAATGCCTGTGTTTCTCACTGTGACTCAAATGCACAGTGTCAGTGAGGAGTGCTATTAAAATTGCAGATGGATGGTGCATTATTTATATATATATTTTACGCATGGCACGCAACCAATTGCCTACACACACTCTATCACATGCAAAAGAAGGACTTGGTGTGCACACAGACAAAAATGCATACATGCTTGTGCCACACAGAACATGCAAAAAGACACACACACACATACACACAAGGATTATCGCCTTAGTACAGTAACCCATTTAAAGCATATCTGAGAGTCAGAGTGAGAGAGCACACATTCGCCCACATACCAAAATTTTCAACAACATTAAAGGAATCGAGGACACTGCGTCATAATCACTCAGCAGGATCTATCTCCACCTCTCTCAATGTGCATCTTGCATACTTTAATGATTATATGTGGACGTTCTGTACAACACATGAGTGCACTCCACACATCTCTAATGTGGATCACAGCAAAAATGTCAATGTAAATCAAATACCTTTACGGTCCGGAGCCAAGGTCGAAGTGAGTGTAAGGAAAGCAAACGAGGATGCCAATGAAGAGCATTTGGAATAGCTTGTAATTTTATGCAACAATATCAGTTCCAAATTGTCTACTCTGTATTTTGGCTCGGCTTTTTAATGATCGTGATTTGTCAGGCAGCTGCGAAGAAGAACACGCAGAAAGGTGAAACTGAGCCGTGTAAAGCAGCAGGTCCGGGCCCTCATTTCGCTAACTCCCAGTTTGTCCTTGTCCCTCTGCCTCTCCGCTGGCATTGTCAATAACAGTGTGGCTCACGTTACCCTCTGCTAATACTTGCAGAAACTCTTGGACTCCATCCTAAACTACTCCCATTTCTCTGTTTATCATTATCCTGATATGTTGAAACAGGCGTGATGCAATAAACAAGATCTGATTACCCAACCTGGCAGCCGCAATGAATGACACGGGGAGCCTGTGTGCAAACACCTCCAAAAGATGACACCAAATGTAAATACTTGACTCCACTGATATCCAGCAGCAAAAAGGGCTAGGCGTACACATGCACACAGCTCAGCCCACACTCACTGGCTCATGAGCTCTATAAAAATGAACAAACAGAATACCCCTTGATACAAAAATACAATGACAGCAACAGACGCAGTTCTGTTTTCTGTTGCTGAATGTTACACCAAAGGCGCTAAGTTGTTGTTTGTGTCTTTTGAAGTACAGAGACTGTGATCCTGGCTGTCGTCTTTACAGAAAGGCATGTTAATACAAAAATTAATGAATTACTCTAAAAAGGAAAAGCCAGGATGTGAGAAAACAGAAAATACACCTGTTTGTGTTTTAATACAAAGTGCCTGCTGCAGGAAGACATAGAGTCGCTGGTGAAATGTGAGCAACAGTAGCCAAAATGATACCAAGATTAGCCAGAACGTTTCAAGACTTGTGGAAACACAATATGGCCGTTTAGGATTTATATACTTTGGATACACTTTGCTTAGGATAGTCTATAAGATTAGATTAGATATCTTATTGTTATGCTACATGAGCTGATACTTCATCAGAAACTGTGGATATGTTTGCATGGAGTTCTTTTAAGCTATAATCTGTCAAAAAATATCTCCGACATTTTTTCAGGCACAGTTTCCACATAGTGTAGGCACTGCATTGCTAATTCCATCATCTGCAATAGATGAAATTAGGCTTTAATGCTTGAGTTGGTTAAAGTTCCTAGATTTAGCAGTACCAGTGAGGCACAAGAGGGGGACACACACAAAAATACTGCTGCTCATGTACCTGTCAGGATGATCCAGGTTAAACCTTAAAGACACTGGCATTTGAAGTAGTAACGCTGAACGCTTATGTCACGTCTCTGAGTTAGGACACGCTATTTAACTTTATTAGATTGTTTCCTGAGCCTGGTTCCTTCTGGATAAAAAACCCCTCCAGAATCCTCTTTCCTCTACATCCCCAAACATGGGCAAGCCCTCTACACCACACCACACCACAACTCAATTCAACTAATAAATGTATTAATTTGTAAACTGCAGTTTTATGAATAAGTTCCGTGGTCTAAAATTTGATTACACGTTTCAATTTGTTCTGAGGGCATAGTCGCGCATAAACAGAGCATGAAGTTGCTATTCAAGTCAAAACATCACTTTAATCTTATGAACCTTCCTAATCTTAAGAGGTGCTCTTAAAAATGGCCGTAGATTGATAAGTACCTCCTACACAAGAGCAGATGGCTCAGAGAATCTTAAAAGCTGCAGAACTTACTCAAACATGACTTGTATGACTGAAGCTTTTTGCCCTGTGTACTTATTTGCCTGCACTTTTTAAATAAGCGCTAATGGTTTCTATTAAGCATGAAAAAAAAGAGTTAAAGGGACAATAGGAGCTTTGTTTTTGTTTTTTAATTTGTGCTCAAAAGATGTTTTCTTCATCAATTAATTAAGAATAAAACATACTTACACTTTTAATTATACTTTTTGTAATTATGTGTTCTCATGTTTGGATTTTAGCCACATGTCTGTTTTACTCTTTTTATGTTTTTCATAATTTTTATATTTGTGTGTCTTTAGAAGAAAATACAAAAAAATATGGAAAAAACTGAATAAAATATAAAGACAGAGGAAGAAGTGTGCTATTTTACTTTTTATGGGACACTGTTGCTCCTTTGAGATAGTATTTATATTTATACCTGCCTCTTTTTCACACATGCTGCCATCATTTTCCCTGACATGTCTTTTCTACTGTGGCATGTCAACACTGCTAAAAGAAATAAAACTCAAATGGCATCTTTACAGTATATGACATGACTGGCATTAATAGAAATTCACACACCTTGTGATATTAACTCAGACCATGTAAGGACTTCTTTAGTGCACACAGGAGTACAGTAACAGGAGTTCTGATTTTTCAGTACTGGGCAAAACTATTGAGCCAACCCCCATGTCGTTATGTTTTTCTAGGAAAATGGCACATATGTGCAGGGATTTATTAAACATGTGCAAACACAAAAGGAAACATGGTATATAGTGCTAAAACAGAGTTCGCACAATTCTAACAAGCTTGAAAGTCAGTATTTGTTATGACCAATTTTATTTTTCAACATACTCCATATCATCACTCCATAAGACCTGTTGCCATGGGATTTTAGGCCTGTCACTTCTTTGGTCCTCTACTTGTCTAGTTTCCTTAAAAAATTTTTTTAACAACATACTTTACACAATGCTGAGAAATGCCAAATGTTCAGTGAATAGCTCTTTGGGAATCATTTTGCTGGTGTAAAAATCTTATTTTATGCCTGTTAAACTATGTTGTCTTTGGCAGTTCTCACATGTTTCAACAAAAAAATGGAAACTAAGTGTCTGCAGGTAAAGGAGACAATGAAATAACTTCTTTAGCACACACAAGACTACAATAGAAAGAGTTCTGATTTTCATTCATAGGTCAGTGTTGAGTTGCTTAACAAAAAAAAACCCTTCTGAAAATGGTCAAATACAATAACTGGACTGAAAATGAGTGAAAAAGCAAAGAAAAGACTGTCAGAAAGCCTGGAGAACTACTTGTTATGACAACTTTCACAGATTACAGTAAATTTTGGCTCATAGGAAGCAAAATATTTTTTAAAAATGGTGTGTAACTCAAGACGTTTACACAGTAAACTATAAAGAATTTCAGAATGTTATTTTTCATGCATGTGAATGCTGTCATTTTTAAATACAGTTTAACATGGCACACAAGGCCTGGTCTAGCTGAAATGAGGCAGACCAAAACAAAGGTTGTAAATGTATAAATGGTTACATCAAATATCTGACACATCAAACTTACCGAGCACGCCAAGCCGATAGTTCATAGTGACCACGATGACATTTCCATAGGCAGCAAGGACACTACCATCAAACATGTTCCCTGAGCCCTCCATGTAGGAGCCTCCATGGATGAAGAGCATCACAGGCTTCTTACGGCGATCCCGAATATCTGCATAGCACAGATCAATGCAGGTGTTTGTTAGTTTAGAGTTGATCCACTAACATATGTTAAAGAGTTGAAATTCAGCTCCATTAATCCCTGGCTATGGTTTGAAATTTTCTCCTGAAATAGCATCTCTAAAATCAGTCACTAAATGGAAGAATCAAATTGTCTATATATAAGAAACAAATCTAACCTAAAAACAAGTAACAAGGATAATTAAGTTCAATTACATTTTATTTATCGATGACAATTTAATTTAGTCACCTTAAGGCTCTTTATATTGGAAAGTAAAGATCTTACAATAATGGAGCGTAAACCGCAGCAATCATAAAACCACTTGGTGCAGTTCGTGATAGTGGGAAGGAAAAACTCCCTTTTAACAGGAAGAGACCTTCAGCAGAACCAAGCTGAGGGAGGGGCGGCCATCTGCCATGACTGGTTGGGGGTAAGGGGAGGAAAAGGTGTCCTTGTCCTTGTTATTAGTTCAGAGTGAACAAAGAACACTTCTTTTACCTCTGCCTTGTAACAGTAAAGTACAAATCCACTGATATTAAAGGATTTATCTGTTGTGGTTGTTCTAGTACTAGGTATTTAATAAAAAAAAACCAAAAAAAAAACATGCAAACTGTCTTAACCTCAGGCATCCTGTGATTGATGAAAGAAGAAGGTGAAAATACAAAGCACAAAACACTTGTGTCTGGGTTCATCTTCTATGTTTTATTCTGTGATGTTTGTTTCCCCTGTCCTGAGCCCTGATGGTACCTTCCCAAACTGCTATTCCCCTCCATGTTTGGAGCAAATGGTGCAGGCAGTTCTGATGCCCTCACTGTTATTGGTGTCTTTGTGTCCATCAGTGTGTTGCTATGGTTCACTCTGTCAGCCTCTGTGCCTCGCCACCACCCCCTTCCTCGTCTGTGGTACGGCCTGAGTGTCTGAGTGTGGATGAGGCTGAGGGAGCTGCCAGCGCAGCCCAGTTAGGCTGAGCGTCTGCACTGTGCAGGGCCTGTAGATAATTTGTATGAAAGCCAGACCAAGTGGAAACATAAATAACAGCCACAGCATCTGTTTACCCTGATGAGCTTCAGCACTCAGAGATGGAGGAGACGGGGAGATAAGAGGAGAGAAAGAGAGATAAAGGAGGGAAGGGGGGGGGGGGCAGGAAAGAGACAGAGGAAGGAGATGAAAATAGGGCAGCATGAGAGAACTGACGGGGGTAGAGAAATGCATGAGAGCTTCACACCAGGAAGAATAAATAAATAAATACGATTTGATAGCATAGATGGAAAAAAGGAACTATGAAACGTTACAAAGCAAGTCATACACAGTGAGGTGCGTTAATGAACATTCACACAGGATTCACACAGACACACACAAGCACACATACACACACAAACTCTTGCATAGGCAGCTGCGATGTTGAGTCGCTATGGAAACTGCTTCTCGCTAATAGAACTGCACCAGCCATTCCATCGCACCGACTCACTGAATGCCTGTTGCCGTGGTAACAAATTCCACTCACGTATTTGCACACCCGCCTGCATCACCACCTGAATCTCAGGTTACACATGCACTTGGGTGCGTCACTCACAGTCGTGCGTGCAGACTCACACACACACACATACATGCAGACAAGTGGATGTGGTAAAGCGGCACGTATGGCTTCAAACACGCAGGTATGTTTTATAGATAGCACGTACGACACAGGCAGGCTGGCTTTAAATTAAAACAAAAAACAAAAAAAAACTTTGAGTTGCACACTCTGATGTGCTGCTCCTTTTCCCCTCTCTTCTCCGGTGTATTCAGAACCTTGGCTGATTTCCCAGAAGATACGTAAAAAAGTTCAATTATCTTGGCATCACCAGGACAGTAGAAAGGAGTGACGTTTCAGCCGGCATCACGAGCAGCGCTCACAGCCACACTCCGTATCTCTCAAGCAGAGAATACATGATTTATCTACATTTTTAAAGTCCCATTTAGCAGTGTTAAGTTTTTACAGCTTTCATATATGACTTTCAGACCCACAGTGGGATCAACCACCCGGGTTCTGAAAAATTAACCCAACCCAGAAATGCCAAAAACTGCAGTTTTTCACATGGCCACTTGAGGCGAGCTCCAAAAGTGATTTAGTCCCCTTAGACTGTCACAGTAAAATGAACAGCACAAAGAATTAGATTTATAGCCTTGTAGGAAAAATATATTTTGCCTGAATGGAGGCAAATTCATAACTCAAAGGTGGGTGTACATTTTCATAACTCACTGTAGTTATACTAGTAAGGCTTTAGGTTAGAGTCCATGGATGCTTTGATTGACAGGTGTGCTAACATAGGGACCTGTAGTTGACTGTTGTGTGTCTTAAGCCTCACCTCTGCCAATAAGTCACTAAACTGTATCTTTTGTTAATATACTTAGATATTGGTCCCTTTTTTTGCAATTTTTATGGCAAATATGCAACGGGATAAAACTCATCTAAGAAATCTGTGCTTTAGTTTTGATGATTGAAATTCTACTATTTTAGTTGTCTCTTACCTTATCGCTGATTCTGATTAGCAGACATGTGCCTGTGCATCTTGTGCATAGGCACAAGATGCATAACTTCTGTCAATGGTGTCATCCAATGTAATCGTGGCACCAGCTAATGTAGCCTAATGTAGCTTCGAGCAGAGGTGAAAACTGCAGAGGTCCGGTAAGCTCAGCTCTTTCTTACTACACACAATGCAGTTTTTAGCCTCAACAGACACCAAGTTTGTCTGTGTGTTAAAATGTTATTCAACATCTATCATTAATCCCTATTAAAGTTTTACTTTTCTCCCTGTATATAAAACATGTTGACCTATCTCTGTAGCTATATCAACTAAGATAAGATAAGATAACATCAAATTACATTTTTGGGGGTTGTGTAAGGACAGATTCTTTTCTTTCTACTTGTGTCACAGATTACATCTTTAATATTACATTTTTTTTAATAGAAAAAAGGCTTAGGGATAGTTATGGGGCTTGGTAATTCAAAATACTGCAGTGGTACTTAAAGCACAAAATAGATATATGTGGGGAGGTTGCAATGTTAAACCATAATAAATGAATATTGCTAGCATGATACCTGGAGCTACAAAATTCATAACAATACACACTAATGCGCAAGTATGAATCAGAGGAATTAAAAGGCAAAGTACTATAGCTGGTACTGCTAATCAAATGCACTTGATTAATTGCGTGAGCACAGTGTGAGGATTTTTATAAAAGGAGAAACATCCCAGTAAATTCACACCAAGGTCAGACTGTGCAATACTCCCCAAAACAGCAACAACAACCCCCCCCCCCCCCCCAAATAAAAAACAAGAGCTACATCTCAGACTCTATAGGCCTCAGTTAACATGTTAAATGTTAATGTTTATGAGAGTATAATTAGAAATAGACTCAAATATATCTTGTTGGGTTGCCAGGAGAAAACCTCCACTCTAAAAGGAACTGTAAAAAGAAGATGGCAGCGTGGCTTAGATTTGTGAAGCTGCATCTAAACAAACTACAAGACTTCTGGAACAACTTTCCTTTAGATAGATGAGACCAACGCAGCGATATTTGACCATAATGCACCACATAACAGCTCATACCAACTGTCAAGCATGGTGGTGGACGGATAATGATTTGGGCTTGTTCTGCAGCGTCAGGACCTGGGGCACCTTGCAGACATTGAGTTGACCATGAACTCCTCTGCATACTAAAGTATTCTAGTCAAATTTGAGGCCACCTGTTTGAGAGCTTGAACACAATTGTGTCAAGCAACAGGACAATGATTCCAAGCACAGCAGCAAATCTACATAAGAAGGGCTGAAAAAAGAAAAGAATCAATGGCTAAGACCTCAACCCAGCTGAAATGCTGTGACTACCTTAAGGTCTCAATAAAGTGAAGCAACTATGTATAGAAGAGAGCTCCCAAATTCCTCCACAGTGATGTGACAAACTGATAAAGTCATACAGAAAATGATTAGGTCAAGTTATTGCTGCCAAAAGTGGCAGTCCTGTGAAAACCTTCTTTTTCACATGACTGTATAACTATTTTTGCCGATCTTATCTTGTTTTTCTAATAACAACAAAGGCGAGAAAATATTCACTATCCTAAAAATAAAGATAACAATGAAAAAATCATTAATTTTGAATAAAAGATCATACGCGCATGCACAGTCACAATTAAAAGTGTGCGTTTGCATAATTTGGGGGGGGGGGGGGGTTACAGGCATACAAATGCCTAGCTATGCATTCTCTGGAGATTTTGTCACACAATATTTCAGTTTTAAAAAGCTGGAATATTTGAATGTGTTTAAGAGAGGGACGTGTCGGAACAATTGAAAGAAGCTCAACACAAATGCAAAAATGATGAGACGATGGAGGGTGATCCACTCAGTCCAAATTTGAGCCTATAAAGCCAATAAGGAGCTGGCTGTCTTCCCTTCCTCCCCCCATAACACTGGCACATTATTCGCTTCTCTCATTTCCACCTAACCTGATACTGTCCTGCTCAATATCCACCTTTGTCCTGCACAGACATTCTCACATTAATGTCTTACTGTTTCCAACAGATACTGCCCACTTTCCACTTTTCCATTCCTCCGGTCCTCTCTCATTCATTCCCTTATGGAAATCTTCATTGATTTGGGTGTAAAAGTTTTCAGCCTGCCTCAGCACTTGAACAATTTTCGCACCCGGACCCACAGCCAAGACTCTACACTTTCACAGAAAAAACTTTCCAGCAACAAAACGCTAATACTACTGTTTTACAACAATGTTTAAGAAACTCTGTCCAATCCATACCTAAACAATTAAGCGAGGAATTCAGCCATGCCCTAGCCCTCCTGATCCTGTCAGGATCCATCAGGTGTCGGCATAAATGTCAAGCTCTACCAGTCTCCTACTCATCCACCCTCTCACTCTCTCCTTCTCCACATCTCTCTCACTTTCAAAGCTCTATAAATGTCATTTCATAATGCACTTGTCTTCATTATGACTGTTTTTTCCCCCCTCCTCTCCCCCACCGCTGCCCTCGCCAGTGCTCTCGCGGTGTTCAGCTTTTTTCTTTTCTTTCATCTCTATTCAATCATTCTGCTCCTCTCCTTTACAATCCTGCATGGATCCTTATTTCTGTTTTCACCGTTAAGAAACCACACAATTGGATTAGCTACATCTGTCTCTTTTTAAAACACAGCAATTAGAAATGCAAGGAAGGGAGAATTCAATACTGAAATAGCACAGAGCCTGAAATACAAAACACACAAATACACACTGAGGCGCAAACTGGAGCACACGCGCTCGTGTGTTGAGTTGCACATGCGCTGTGCTCAAGTAGACACACATGCACGCACACACACATGCACAAATGGAAATGTGGAGCACTGCATGTGTGTTTAATACTATGCAATATACAGTAAGCCTTAGCACGTGTACAAAAACACACGCACTAATTGTCTGCACAGATTTTGGTGCACCAGTAAAGTGTAGTGCGAGCATCTCCCCTTGTCTGCAGTGATCTTGAAAATATACTACAGTGGAAGAAATATGCAGAAGTCCTTCACTTTTTCCCACTTTAAAAATGAAGGATTGGGTAGAGCCCAATAACATTATGAAGGACGATAATTTAGCCGAGCAATTCACGAGAACTTTAGTCCAAGAATAAAAGCGCAGGTGAAGAAGGACTGAATATCGATTTTCAGTGATGCGTCACGCTGGATAGCCAGAACATCAGAGTGTGGTTAATCAACCACACAGCAACCAAGCAAGGAAAGTTAATTAGCTCCCCGTGCAAGCACACAAAACGCAGCATTTGTGACAAGGGTGGAATAAAAAACAAATACTTTGTATGTGGCTTTTATACGACCAAAATGCGTGCCTGTGAGAAGGAGTGACAGATTTGTATGCTAATAAAGGCAGTTAACACAGGACAATGTAATGTGCACATAGGGTGATTACGCTCAGATGGTTATTAACACAGATGAAAACACCACAACCCCCATGGAGTTTGAAAAATAGAGCATGAGGGGAAAAAAACATGCAATTAAAATACCTTCATCCCTGGGTCTGTTCATTGAAGACTCATCGTGTTTTTTTGTGAGCGGACCTGAGGTTTAGAAAAAAGACAAAAGACAAAATTCAAAAAGGTTGCACTGGTACAAAAAAACAAAACAGAAAAAAAATTAAGAAAAGGATTAAAAGAGAGGGAAAAAATATGCTGTTTCTCGGTTTCATTTCAGTGGCTGTGTACAAGGATTACACACTGTTTCCTTTAAAAATATAACCCCCAAACTCATCTGTTTCATCTGCTTAGGATCTAGTCACGGACTGCCTCGTAAATGACCCCAGAGGCCACTTCTCCTCAACCCTTCTCCCAATCAGTCTTGACACACTGCTGCTTTGTAAAGAAAAATCAATAAACAGAATCAAGCCATCACTCTTTTGGGTCAGAAAAAGCAAAGGAATGCCAAGATGCTGCGTGTCCTGCTCTGAGGACTCAAAACACAAGGTTCATCCCTTCACTCCTGTATAAATGTGACTGAATATATATTAGAAACACCAGCCTAAACCTAAAACATGACTTAAAAGTCTTGCCTACCTAATTTGCCAAGAGGAAGTTGGGGTTTTTTGACGGTTATGCCACCTGCATGGGTTTGTGACAGGATTGGCCTCATCAAGGTCAAAGTGGAGCTCTGCATTAAGCTTTAATGGTGACACCAGTTAAATGCACTATAGGGGAGAGCCAATAACGAGCATTTATCACCGTGACCAGCCAACGCCCTGGCATGTCAACCTCTGTAAGTCTTAACTGATAAGGATCCCATTAATTTGTTTTTTTTCTTGGCTTCTGTCAGTGGGGCTTTTTCATCAGCAAACACTTAATGCTGCATTTTGTGTCGTCTACAGCTGCCGCCTGCCCGTTTGGAAGAAAGTCACAAAATACACTAAAACACCTGCAGTCCCACACACATTTAAATCACACACCACGCAAGGAATGTTAACAGTTTACAATCAACTTGTGCTGTCGTCCTTGTACACACCCAGCAGCAAATTTCCCTCTTTCCAATGAAATATTGTTGCAGTCTTTTAAATTTGCTCTATACTCGATTGCCAAGAGGGTTATCACTCTGTTTCTGTGCTGCTGACATGCCTGTTTCTACCCTTTTGCTGAAAACCTTCTTGTAAAGTTATGGCATATATACCTTTCACAGTAGTTCTCATCTATTGACAAAGGAAACACCCAGCACTCCACCATTATAATGCAGCATTTTCACATCTCTATCTGTATGAATATGGTTTCCTGGTATAAAATGTTTATCTTCCATTAAAATGGGACAGGATCAATGCTGAATGGATTTGCTGCATCCCATGAACACCATCATCAGGCGCCTGATCCAGAGAGCACTTAGTGCCATAGCGGGAGATGGTATAGTCGTAGGTCCTGGACTACAGAGCAGGCAGGTAAGCAGACCAGTAATGGATAGAAGGGCACATTACTACCCTATCTTGTCGGCACTTCCTCACTACTTATCACCACTCTAAAACCACACCTTCCCGCTTAATGGATGGACTACTCGGATTTCAGTTCAAAGTCCTCATGCCTAATAAGACTTAAACTTTATGTGAAGATGAGCAGCACATCCACACTTTGTCATGGAGCAGATATCGTCCATAGATCTCCACAGTAAATTTGTTAAAAAACAGAAAAAACACTGAAGAATCTTTTCTTCTTTAGTATTATTTTCACTATGAAATAATCAGTTTAAAAGCCTAGCACAGCTAGCCAAAGCCCAGTGTAAAGGCTACAGCCACGCTAGCATTTCTGTAACGGCCCCCAAAGACTGACATTTCAGACATCCCGAGATGTCTGAAATGTCATTGAGAGTTCATTGAGAGCCACACTGTGATGGTTTGGTGTAAGATATCAAGTTTGATGCCCGGAGACTGTATGACTGATAATACCTCCTGAATCCCGGGGTATGATGTGCATCTATAAATCCTTTGCTACTTGCAAAGGACAGCTGGATAACAGCTGGATGTTGGACTACTGTTGTGGAGCCAAAACGGAAAATCATCCAAAGATGACCAGCACAATTCAATTGTGGTGGTCATCTTTCATCTGCACCAGCCCAAAATCACCTAAGTTGGCTTAATTGGTTTAAGCTACATGTCAACATGCTAGCACTGACAAGCCTAACCACAAAGCACAGTGCAGATGAGGTTGATGGGAATGCCACTGGTTTTGCAGGTGTTTATTCATAAACCAAATTACTTGAATAAAAAAACGAGTCACTAAAATGACTCAAGTCTGAACTTAACTTCACACCAATCCATCAAAGAGATGTTGAGACATTTATTATACACTACAAATTCCACAGTGGCTCTATGAGAAACATCACTAAATTATCTAAGTCACTGGATAAATCATTTTAGCATTGGTAGTGGTTTTATTGTGGCTATTTTCCATCACGGCTAAATGCTACAGTGGCTGCGCTTGTGTGTTTAATATACTGAATTTGCACTAAAATAACTGCTCATGGCAGTATCTAGGTCTTGCCCGACTTGACTAGGGTTTGAAGAAATACTACAATGGATTACACAAGACAAAAAGTAGGACCTAGCCAAAGGGAAAAACATACGCTTTTTGGGTCAAAAACATCCATTCCATCTGCTTCCCATCAGCAGAGAAGCCTGCCGGTAGGCTGAGTGCCACATGATGTAATGGGCCACTGGTCAGTGAAATGCTACGGCCTATGCAGGAACATTTAGCTTGGGTTGTCCCAGTACTGTTTGACCTAATGCAGCTCCATCTCTCAGTCGACAGCGTTTCTGTTCGGTTCAGTGAGCTAGTGGCCAGTACGCAAGCTGTCTCCCGTCCCTCTCCATTTCCTCAGTGCAGTAATCGGGATGAAGCTGCAGTATGTCATGTCTGTGGTGGCCTGTCTGCTTGACAAGGTGTCAGACACAGCTTCAGATCAACACCCCCACTTCCTGCAGCTTCTAGCACATGCAGTCCTATCCTTTTGCTCTCTATCTCTTCTACTGTGGCCCCAGCCCCCAGCTCCATTCTTGCCTCCGCTGTCCTGCCTCCTGAAATATGGTTTTTAATAAAGAGCACGGTAAATGCCTGCTCTAGCGGTAATAAAAATGAAGAATCTCAGGCTTTTGGCTGGGGAGTGTCTTGGGGAAATAGGAAATGCGATGAAACAGTGCTCTTGCCTGACAGCCTGACCAAATGCTAAGAGTTAGGGTGGAACACTAGAGAAGGTGGAAGAGAGCAAAAGAGAGATAAAGTGAGAGTACAAATCTCACTGTTCAATCGGGGAAAACATTTGTGCTATTTACATGGTACTACAAAGTTGAAGAAGTAGCAGGCTACATAGTGGCCTGTTGGGGAAGGGCACTGAGCTCATTTGCATTCAGAACAGTGACCCCTTCTACCGCCATCTGCATAAAGATGGAGGAGTGAGGAGAGCAGAGAGGAGAAGGGGTAGGGGATGGTTTTAGGGAGGAGAGAGAGCAGGACGGGTGAACGGATGCAGAAAGAAATAAAGCTTCTTCATGTCCAACCAATCACATGACGAACATGGTCAGAAAGAGTATTTCTGGGTATGAAATAAAAATCCCAGTCAGAAGGTGCATGACTAGAGGATACTACATAACACTGAACTCTAAAAGCTCTTTATGAATTTGTGCTGCCAATTCATTTTGGCCCACCTACATCCGTTGTGCGTGGGAATGCAACTCCTCGTTGCCAAACACAGCACAATACAGCCCCAGCAGCCAACCTTTATACATGCTTGACCATCACTTTAGAAAACAAACCTACTCCTGTAGATAAAAAGCTCAGTCTGGCTGAAACATCACTAAGAGTCTACAGGAACAGATGATCAGTGAGGCCAATGTGCTTCCACCAGTAAATCTTAAAACTTAGCTTTAAAATGCCTCTGGGCTCTTATTTGGGCATTTGTTTAGAGAAAAAACACAATCAAATTTAACTTTAATTTCTGTGGTTACCAGGATATAATACTGGATGCATATAATCACTAGTCACATCTGATAATTCTGACATTTCTTTGTTAATTTTGACCACAAATAACCTTTTGTTAGGCTTTTTTTAAACAATGGAATGGAATTATTTTAGTCTTTTCTGAAAAGACTTTCGGTCCTTTGAGCACGATGTCCCTCTGTTGTATTTACAAGTAGTATAAAAACGACAGCTGATGTCAATATAAACCAAATTATCATGGGAACCAAAAATCAGGGCCAAATAATAGCACAAAATTCTAAAGTGCAGTTCATCTTCATCCAAATCTAATGGCAATGAATCCTATTGTTCCAGAAATCCTATTCTAAACTATAAATGTAAATCCAGTGGAGGCCCCATGGGATCACTAATGAAATGGACATGCACTGTCTTGGAAACATGACAACAATTAATTTTACAGAGGTCGACCAATTATATATGTCTAAAGGAAAACGTTTCATGACATCAGGATGCTTTGTTTGTGGTTGATCTTTTTGTTTTAAAGTTTTTAAGTGAGTGATCCCAAAAAATTTATCTCAGATTATAATAATACTTTAAATGTCACAGTGAAACACTTAAAAAAAATCTGCTCCATCCGATAAAACCACCAGTTTAACATCATATAAGCAATTTGAGAGATTATGACAGCGGTAATATGTGAAAAATGTATCTGATTCCTGGGGCATATCACTCTCCTCCCGTCTCTATTTCTCTCTCTCACACACACAAGGCAAAACATATCCTTGGGGAAGGCATTGGCCTTGTGTAAGTGGTGACCCGTGACGATAAGTGACAGATTCTGACAAGCAGACAGGGCTACATGTAAAATCTGTCTCACTCATTTGCACACCTTTCCCCATGGGAATAACACAGAAAAGTCTAAATAATCCTTTTTGTAAATATATGTATATAGCTTAGATATTCCACTAATTCTGTCCTTATGGCCAGAATATGCACACTTTCCGTCATGTTAAGAGGAATTTAAATCACTTGATAATCTCTGTCATCACTTTCTACTACTTGAAATTAACATTACCATCTTCTCTGGGAGGGCGGGGGGGCATGGGAGCACTCATCAATGATATATAAGTTTTCATTCCAGCTTCATTGTTGAAACAAGAATGTTTTACGCCACTCTAGACTAATCTTCGGGCTAGGCTTCATATATTTGCAGCAGCTGTAATGCATAAACATGTGTTTTGCTTGAATACTCTCAGGTAAGTCTCAGGTGAACCCATTAATCATAGGCTTTTTAACATTTTATCATTAGCCTTGCTCACTATCATCAGCAGCATATGCTTTGCCTCCGAAGTCAGACTTTGATCCTGTGTTCTCTTACCTGCCCATCTGCTTTCACAAACGCTCTCCGCTGGCTCATTAATGCAAGAACTACACCCAGGTAGCCCATGTGGAGTAAACAAGGTTATGCTTGGCAATGTACTGTATTTGTTATATATTTTAATAACCTAATAAAAAAATCACCATATTGGCAGCGCAACTTTGAGGAGACAGTTCCTATTACTGCATGAGACAGTATGAATGCCAGTCTCAGAGCTCAATATTATACAGGCATATTTTTGACAATTATAAGTCAATCTTATTGTCTTTATATGTAAACTCTTAACTGGAGCAACCTATAAAGTGATAGACAGCAAATGGGACATGAGCTAAAAGCTCAGTCATGCTAGAGTAAAAATATGGAACTAGCAAAAATCAGTGATTGTGTTAAATTTTTTCGCATTCAGCAATAAGATCCAAACAGTCACAGTGACCCAAATGTTCAGTATGAAACACCCTCAACCTCTGGGTGACCACTTTCGATGGCTTGCACAGGTTGCCTGGTGGAAGGCAAACTATTTCCAAACAGTTGTGGTTAGACTCAGACTGTCTGCAGTCGCTCTCAGGAAGGTTGTTAAAGGTTTCCAAATAACTGCCATCTAATAGATAAACGCAGACTGGTTGAGAACACGTTGCAATCATTCTGAGTTACTCTGCGCCGATGAGCGCAACTCATTTGTGTCTCTTTGCAACAGCGTACTCGGCTTGATCTGTGGGGTTGTAAACATATAAAATGCAAGGTCATTTTGCAGTTAAATCGTTATCCTGCAGTAAGTATGTCACTATTCGTGTATTTCTGAATTTTTAATTCAAATTCATGAGGTTCTGGCATGTTACAAACTAAGAGCAGACTGACTCTGTCTTACTGATGTTTTATCACCATCTTAACATAGGTTGAGATGTGGCGGACCTGGTCCTTGTCTTTGAAATAACCATTTGAAAGCTAACAAGACTGCAAGTTCACTGCACATGGTTTCAACCACTGTGGAAATGGTTGCAACAGTGTCATTTGATGTGATGTGATGTGATGTCACATTATGTTATGTTGCAACCACACTGGGTGTGACTTTGATAAGTAGGAATTCATTATTGAAAAAGCACTGCTAACAGTATTGACAGTACTGTCATAGTCATAATTGCTGGTGAAGAGTTGGTAGAAGAAGAGAGTTACCTTCCTCTGAAAACACTTGAATGGTATAAAGTCATAGTGTGAAGGACAGCTGTGTGGCTACAGGGGATTCTTTGGTTTGATTCTCTTAGCAACATTGCTCTACACTTACAAGTTTGTCAAAAACTAAATGGAAAAAAACCAAACAAACGCTAAGTTTTCATAAAAGTTTTTAGACTGTAGAGTTTGTATGGTTTCCTTGTGCATAATGGGTTTCCTCCCACACTCCAAACACATGCATTTAGTTTAAGTGGTGAAGATATGAATCTGTCTGTTTGCGTTAGCCATGTGATGGACTGGTGAACACTCCAGGGTGATACCCTCCTCTCACCCCACGACAGCTGTGACCCTATGTTAAGAAAATGGCTGGAAACAAATGAGCACCAGTCAAGCTAAAGGATATTACAACACAGTGCTGTTAAAAATAGCATAATAAGCAGCTAAAATGTTTTTGCTTTCATTTTTAAAAGTCTAATGATATCCATCCATCCATGTTAAAATGAGTTGCACATGAGCAATAAAACTAAAACATATAACTTTGTTGCAGCATTAACATTTCTAAACAATTAGGCCCAATCAATAGTAATTTAAACAGACCTTCTTTGGAAATCTCCTGATTGTCTTTTGGCTTATCTTCCTCTGAATACGATCCAGATAAATTTATCAAACTGACACTATTTCATGGAGTACTTACACTCAGTATAAAATGTGAAAATGACAAGAAAAGTACAATCTGTTCTTTCTCTGTGATACAGTTGTGACACAAACTGGTGCAAATTATTAACGAGAATTCGCCGACAGAGACACTCAATGCAAGACTTTCCACTTGCATGTAATACAAGCTACGCCTCACATTACGGACTCACCATCTTCAGTGGGGACATAAATGTTGAGGTAAAGGCAGTCCTCACTCTGGTTCTGAACATAGGTGGCTGCAGCATCCAGGTTGTCTGTGAACCACACTGGTAACATGATCTCAGGAAGCACCCCGTGCACATTCTGAGGACACACAGGCGCAAAATGAGTGGCATTGCGAATCTCTTGCCAGGAACCTGGGGCTTCAGGAGGCTGGAAGCGCCTCTCGCCAATAGGTGCGGTGGCATATGGCACACCTAAATACTGTTCCACTGGGCCCAAGATTTCATTGTTGAGCTCTTTCCTGATACCACGGACCTTTCCGTAACTCGTGGATACTATGGGGTGTTTCAGGTCAACTCGTTGACACGAGGAAATCGTCAGGTGCAGCACTAGTCCCAAGAGCCACACCAGACAGTGATTAGCAACCTGCTGAGTAGAATAGTGATGCTTGCCGCCATAGCCCTGGTGGCTGGCAGCGCTGAATGGAAAAAACAACATGTCCAAAATAAAAGCTCTTGTACTCATATCAAAGGGACTTCAGCTGGGAGCAGAAAGGGATCACAAACTCAGTGGGATATGGGGGATGACAAAGGCAAAAAGAGGATTGGTGGAAGGGGGCAGGTTAACGGTGTTCCTAGAGCGCCATGGTGAGGTTGAGGGCCAGACAGCATTCTCCAGTAGACTCTGTGGTCTCATATGTCTTCCTCTTTGGAGCTCCTGAAGGGTCCAGAGCTGCAGCTGGGATACCAATTAAACCTGGAAGACACAGACAGGTCGCAGGTTTGAGTAAAGACATGTGAATAAAAGCTCTGTCAGGTCAGGCTGTTTTATAAAGCTGCAAGAGACACAGCAGGACAGAAGGATGCACTCTTGTGCTAACTATCTCACCGAACTTAAACCAGATATTATACAGTGCGTCATTTGTATTTAAGTCAGAGCTATTTAGCCAGTCTATGGTATCACAGTAATCAAGTATGTTTGCTATAATAACGACTGTATTTTCTACACATTAGCATGACTTAGCTCAACACACTGCTAGCAGCTAGCATGGCTATACAATTCATGTTCTGTATTAGAATAAGTGTTTATAAAATGTTATCATGCTAGCTCAACATTTTATAATTCTAGTCAGGATGAAAATCATTAAGCACCGAACGAAACTGTCATGTTAGTCACTTATTTAAACTTAATAAACATTTGGCTAACATCTATTTAAACCCTTTCCTTATATTTTAAGGCTGCATTTTTACCACTTTGCTAATAAGATTGGAGAATACTGTGTGTAGAGTGCACCTTATGTTGTGTCATCTGAATAGACTCTAAAAAGTCTCAGAATTATCTTGGCAGTTGCTACATGTTGTGCGATGGCTCCCTAATGGATTTAGGCTGTATTTAGAATTCTCTCAGGGTTTTCATCATGTTAAAAGGAAGTTTTCTCCTCACTGTTTCCAAGTGCTTGCTCAGTGGGAACTGCGAGGTTTTTGTCTGTCATATTCTAAAGTCTTTTGTTAACAGTATAAAGTGCAATGACATTCACCGTTGCGAATTTGTGTTACATAAATTAGCGGCACCTTTTCAAATTCTTCATTCTGTATTTGGTGGCGACTCGTTGACTCGTTCGGTGACCGTTAAGTTACGTGACTGTTAACATACGTTAGACAGGACATGTGAATCAAACGCAAATTGAGAAAGTAACATTATTTTTAGGATATTTACACAAGAGTTACACCCCTTTGCTGCTCTCACATGCTTTCAGAAATACTAGAAATATTTTAAACTTGAACTCTAAAATGCTATGAAACTCCGAATCTTGGGTTTTTGAAAACAGAAGTTTATAATGAGCATGTGAAGCCAGGGTTATTTCTGAGAATATTCAACCAACGTGGCTTCAAAAACATTTAAATTTCATACCAAAGGGAACATTTTCAATCACTATTGTGTAATGCTGCCACACTTTATGTTTTCATCTTCCCAATAATCACAGGACTTTGAAACCTAAAACTAATGGTTTTAGGTATGATAAGCTAATAAATAACAAAAAAGTAAACACAGGCTAAAGCATGATTTTAAAGCATGAACAAACCCCACTGGCCCTCTACCGTTTTCAGCCATGTGTCAGAGTTAGCCTTTTTCTCACAAGTTCAGTTCCTTCTTGCTTCCACATCATTACAGATGAATGGGCAGTGCTTATCTCACTGTGGCTTTGGGAGACAGAGCCGTTTAGGTGTGATAAAGGCTTTATGTGGTGCTAACTGTTGGTTGAACGCCACCTCATCCCTCCGCCCACAACCTGACAGTATCCACACTCTACTGCCAGTCAGCAGGCACAGGGATTGATAGTTAAATATAGCACAGAGACAGGGTGCAATGTCATAGGATGTTTAAAGTTAGTAATGTACATAATGACAAAATAAGGAGAAGCTGTGTGGAAAAAATATCCACTTGATTAAAGCCTTATTACGGCATTTCATGGAGGAGGTACGATTTGTAAGGACACCCTGAATCCTCATCAGAAAAGTTGGTGTGCAGACATAGTCAAGCTGAAAATCCAACTTAGAAAAAGATTAATGTGAATTATACACAGTACATGACTCTAAATTGTGCTGGAAAGACTCATTGTGATGGGGTAAGACTGCGTGGTTGGAGAAGCCACTAAAGTTGTGGAGTAACTGAGAAATGGATGAGACGTGTTCATTCCCCAAATTGCTCATCTCATTTTGGTATTAGCATTTTTGACTAAGCAAAGCATACTTAAAGGAACAGTGTATCATTTTATTTAGTCTTTTTTTTCTTATTTAGAGGATAAGGTTTGACACCGCACTTCTACCTGTCTCTTAGAGACGTGCCTGCCACTTCTAAAGCTAGCTGAACCCCCTTCATAATGGATAAAAAACTTTTTAAATATTCACAAACATCTGTCCTTTCTTTTTAGATGGAGAGATTACTATTGGCTAATAACTGCAGTGGTCATAACTGCTTTTCTTATTTTGCTAGGAGCTAGCTCAGTGGTTAGTTAGCAAGTTCTTACAAACAATTTCCAAGCAAATTACAGGCGAAGGCAGAAATATTCCAGAGACTGAACAATGACAAAGAGATTTTAGGTGCAGAGCCCTTTTTGTGAATTATTTTACTTGCCAACCAGTTGTGGAATACTCATTTTTCCCTAGCAACCAGAAGTTGCCAGGAGGTTGCCAACTGGTCTCTTGTCCAGTGTGGCTGATGTCTTAGATGAGCAATGCTGGCAGTAAGTGAAGTAGTAAAGTCAATGCTGAAGCAGGGGTGAGGAACAGCCTTCTGAGGTTCAGTGAGTTCACCTCTTTCTAATTCTAAAACGCCACAATGTATATTTTAATATATGTAATCTTATTTCCAACTAACAGTAACTCGGTTGAGGCAAGCTGTCAGACTTCTGTGAAACTACAAATGGTTTAGAAGCTTTTTTGCACATATGTAGTTCTAGTCACTAAGACCTCAAAACAGACTTTGATGTACAAACCCAGTCGAGTTTTCCATTTAATTTGCTTTAAAACTGCAGGGAGATGCAAAAAGATGGCTTCAAACAAACAAATCAAGCTTCAGAAAACACAGAAACAAAAAGGAAATCCTGACAACTGGTCTCAAACTACTGTACAAATGATCAGTAATATTTGAAGTTAGTGAGACCAAGAGAATAAAACAAAATGCAGACAGAAACTGAAGTACTACACATACACTGGCTCACACAAATAAATATGTATGCACACTGTAAAGAAGGCCTTTGTAAAGGTTGCAACTTTAAATAGGGTCTGATTACACAACAGATGCTGTCACTGCTCATTGCTTACATTTTCTATATTTGTCTACACATCTTGATTTTTGAACAGCCATCTGTGTTTGCATTCTGTCGGTAAATGTAACTTAACATATAGCACAAGCCCAAGGTCAGAGCACCTCTTAGTATGCCCAGCAAGGATGCACACAGAGGTATGTCCTTTCTGAAGGATTGCATAGGTGAGTCAAATGTTAGCAGCCCGCCAGATTGTTCTTTATATACTATCTTGCCTCTCTGCACGTGCTAGCAATAATATGCACACATATGCACACAGATGTGTAAAATCCAATGAGGCATCAGATGTTGCATGCAAGAAGAGACTACTGTAAGTACATGTCTCACATGTGGCTTGGAAATGGTAGTACCCTAACATCTAACATCTGTTCGTGTCAACCATCCGTGAGCTGGAACGGCATCGACCGCGCATCTCCACGCATAAAATGAGATAAACTGACACACAAATCACCAGGCTGATGTAAGCTGTTTTCTCTTCTGTTTTATATAATAGGTAGTCCTGTCAGCTGAAGCTATTTGAGAAGGTAATGCCTCCCTGCCAGTGGGACTCTTTTATGGGTATGTTTTAACGAAATGGTCCGAGTGGTTTGTGAAAACTTTCGCTGAATGGTGGTGTTTGAGGAAAATGCTTGCCTTGGGATTTTTTATTGCTTTGTTTCCACTTTGACTGTTAAAACTACATACACTACTTCAGCTGTCAAGCTGCTCTGCTCTGCTAGTCAACATCTGTGGATGACAAGCAGCTTAGCAAGCCAGAAACAGAGTGCTGAGTTTTTGACTAAACTTTCTTATCTCTTATCTACTGTCTCTGTGCTTAGAAAATGAACCTCTGGTGGCTGTGTGTTGTCTTCACTTGCATCCAGCAATATGTAGATACAGCAATCTGTTGTCTTTTTTTTTTTTAATGCACCATTATTTGATGAGAAAGAGAAGTCCTTTTTCGCAGAAGTGAGGCTTTTGTTTATTCCCTTCAACAACATCTTTGCGAGTTAGCAGCATGCTACATATACCAGCTCTTTTCTTAGAGATTTTGGGAAACTGCTTTGGGAATTTAAGTGGTAATCTAGGCTTGAATAATCTACATTTGTAGTATTTAATTACTTGCTTGGTTCTACCAATATTAGATAGCTTACACAAAGCTGTTTTATTAATGCATGCATATTATTAAAATTTGGGATATAATGGTTGTATTGATGGATAGCAACTTGAAATGCTCCAAATATGCCACTACAGCATGTAATAATGTAAAGATAAGCTCTGGCAGACTTGGCTCTGTGCTTGGCTTTAAAGGGTTAAAGGAAGTAGAACTCGACTAAACCCAAGCTACAATGCTAAAGCCTGTGCACTTAAAGATCTTGCACATGTAACCCAAGAAAACCTTCACCGCGCTGGGAAAAAGATATACACAAAACTGTTTAAGTAATTACAAAGTATTTCTTATATAAGATATATCTTTATATCTTGGGAACTAGGTTTAAGTGGGAACGCATTGGCATGATGTAAGGTAAGAAAGCAGGTGACTCATGCATGCTGTCTGCCTCCCCATGGTTCTTGTTCTTTTCTGATAAATCCAGATGATTTGATTGCTTAATGTTGTCTTTAACCTTAAATTGACCGGGGAAGAATAAGTTGTCTTGTTGATGAATTGAGAGGCTAGAAGATTAGACTTGTCAGACTGCATATGTAGGTTCAGCCAAAGAGCCTTATCCCCTTTTCACATGCGGTCCTGAAGCTACCCCAAATCCACTCCAGTTCCTCTGTGTACAGCTTGCCAGGGTGCACAGGGTAATTCAGGGTAAATAGACTATGAGGGAAAAAAGAGTTGCAACTTCCTGGAAGTTGCAGCTCTCGCTCTTCCAGGACGTTCCAGCTCTCTCTTTTCTAATGGTGGCTTTTTAAAAGTCACCAGTAGAAAGATTCATTTGATTTGATAATTCATTACTGAAGATGTTAGTCCATTTTTTAAAGGTCATTACAGGTGAGTTTTATGCTGTTCTTGTCATCTACAATTACGTGTGATTCATCTGCTTAGAGACCCAACTATCAATCGATTTTCTTATCCGCTTATCCAATTTAAAGCCCTCTTGGTGCTGCAGTCTATCCCAGCTGAACTGAGCGGCAGGACAGGTTGACATTACATCACAGGGTTACCCCAGAGAGGCAGTCAACCACACACTCACATGCAAACTCTACACAGAAGGGTCATGCCCAGGCTGTTTTTGTTTTTTAAAAAACAGTTGGTGGTGAAATGCTTTAATTTAATGTATTAATCCTAAAATCTTCTTTTTCTCTTCATCTTCTTAAACTTATTAATATTTACAATGGTAATAGACAATATCCAGAATAATATTTTTAGATGTGCCAAATACCAAAATAGTATTGGTACACTTTCAATTTACCAGTTAACCTAGATTCCAACTCCGGTTAGTGACAGAAAGAAAGAATGAGCCACAGATCTCTTCAGGTTTGTTCTACAGAACCATCTATGAAGTTGGTCTTAGCAGCTGTTGTAAGATGAATCATGTTTCCACCCCTGCCTATCACAACTAACTTGAAATCATTATAAAGACTGCAAAAAAAGGGAAAACAAGCCTCACTCGGAGAAGCTTTGCAAGCTAGGAAGTTCTCGATGTAGCTAGCAGGCTCAATATTTAATGCCATCTCAGCAATGAAAATAAAATACACTTGTAGCCACAGGCATTCACTTTCAAAAAGAATTTGGGCAACCAATAGTTGCAACACTTTTGGCAAGTATTTCCTGTAGGATGACCGTTGCTCTGAAGCAGGTGTGGATAGCTAGCTTGCTAGCAAGAAAACAACAAATGTTGCTTTACTTTGCTGACTCTAAACTTCAGCAAACACATGTCCCTCTTCTGGATGGAGTGGTAAATGGACTGGTTCTTATATAGTACTTTGCTACTCTGTCTGAGCACTCAAAGCGCTTTATACAACTAACTCATTCACCCAATCACTTCTTATAAGCTCTTAAGTGCTCTATCTAACGTTCATACTCCGATAGATGCATCAGAGAGCAACATGGGGTTAGTATCTTGCCTAAGGATATTTGGCATGCAGACTGGAATAGCCTGGGATCGAACCACCACCCTTCTAGTTAGTGGCTGCCCTGCTCTACCACCTGAACTACAGCCTTATCAGCCAATATGAAGATTTGAGCAAAGACAATTCAGCTGTATTTTTCAACTTCTATTTATATAGCATTGGTTCACAGAAAAAAGCCATCTCAATGCTCTTAATGATGCAAGGTAAAAACCCCAACGGTGGCATCCCATGAGCAAGCACCTGGCGATGATTAAGGAGCAGATCACACCAACTTTGCAACCGTGCCAATCCTGAGTATTCTCATGCTGCCAAGGGGATCAACCCTTCATTTTTAATAATCAGATGGCATTTCCTCTAGCAGAACCCTAAGAGAAAATGACATTGTAGCAACTTCTGAAAAAAGCACTTTGTTTTTGCGTTCATTACAGCAGGCACAAAATTTTTATAGTCAGTTGCTATAATGCCTTAGCATCACTGTCATTGACTGAAACATATGAACATAAGTGGGAAATAAATGCCATGTAAATTAATTTCCCCTTAAGCTTTTGTGCACATGTTTTCATAGAAAGTCTGCCATGATTTCAAACTAAATCACTCTGTAACAAATCTGGTCTAGAGAGCAAGATCCAAACAAAGGTTAATCTGTCAGAGAAATATTTTAGGTTGTAAGTTCTTGTCACGGTGTTAATTTTTATAGCGACCACATAATTGCGGAGAACTGCTGCATTGTTAGTGCTGATGGAGGCTTTGAACTTCATCCTAAAATTTATTCCATTTACCATAAGCTCTCCAGACTCCAACAGCAGCTCAATCAGATACCATGGCCGCTCCATCTGCCACTATGCTCCCATCATCATCTCACTGCAGCCAGAAAAATCAGAGGGATATCCTCAAGGAAATATCACTTTACACTTATTGTAATCAAACCAAGCTGCAAGCATCCATTTCAAAAGGCAATAAGGCTTTCTGGACAAATCCTGACAGGCAAAGAACGGCCAAGCTCAATATAGCCCTTTAGATCACAAATTAAACACCTCTATTTTTCTTCATGGACTAATCCTGATAAATAATAGGAAAACACAGGTTAAGATGAAAGAAAATGTTGACAAATGATCAAGGAGAAGTCAATTAAAGGGGCCTTAATGATGCGGGTTATTAAAGCTGCGGTGAGGATCATCAAGCAGCAGGCAGTCGGAGCAGATAGGAGATGGTAGACAACAGGCCCTCTGTCACCGCTGGACCAAAAAATCAATATGTTGCTGTTGGTAACAACAGTTTCTCTATCCGCTTAACACATGTGGATCACATGGAAATCCATTTATCTTACAGATCTACAAACACAACACAATAAACAATCAAACAGAGAATGATATCTTGACATCAACTGGCAGCGTAACTTTAGAAATGTGTTATAGTAGAACGCTGTTGCCTCTAGGGGCTGTTACTTTTTATTTATCCGCTTTTTTTTTTAAGTGTGTTTGGGGGAGAATGTGCCAAATTGAGGCCAAGTAGTGAGCACAATCTGGTGACACACTAATTAGCGATGATCTAGGTGAAATGCTAGCTGTGTTAGCATGTGTATAAGTGTCTGTGGGCGATACACACAGTTTGAAGGAGCAGTCTGACAGCTGCTTTGCCTCAGGCTTAAAGCTTATTCAAGAACAGAATGGCGAACTAAGTTAAATAGAGAAGGCCGCTTAACCATGTTAAAAATGACTGTCCGATCTTGCTGACACATGGTGCCTGGAGATGAGAAAGACGATCGTTTTCAAGCTCAGAAAAAAAAAATACAGTCGCAAGTTTGAAAACAGTGCAAAAGAAAATGTGTCTAGAGGGATCAAATTTACAAGATGTTCAGAATGAAATTGAATTAACTATCCTGCATTCCTCTGGGCATGCATGTTCAATGCTACCCCCCCCCCCCC
>NW_005187481.1:2653339-2689128 GCF_000239375.1 Pundamilia nyererei | reverse complement strand
AAAAAAAAACAAAACAAAACAAATCTACAATCAGCTTTCGTCTTGATTCTACTGGAGCAAAGTAAGAAAACAACTTCAGAGTAGCAAAACAAGAAGCTCAAACTTTATCAAACTCTGAATGGGCCTGCAATTACTTTGACCAAATTAAAAGGTGATCATTGAATGTTCATGTAATGTGTCAGCCTCTAGTTTATAGACCGACAAGCTACAACCCATTTTATTATTTCCCAAAGCATCTGACTCCCAATAAAAATGCTGCAAATGGTTGTCTCATGCTCTTGATGTGGGTGTGTTAAGAACATTTTACTGGCAACGTGCACGTCTGACTAATTCATCACCCTCTGTGACATCCACATCCAACTGACAGGCAAATCCCTTTCCTTTTATTTGGTGAATGTCTGGATGGAATGCGTAGCAAGTTGGTAAAACAAACTGCCATCAAAGCCCATACAAATCACTAATAATATAACAATTATAAAAATAACATTACATGAGAATAATATTCCAAACTCACTGTTTAATATTTTGAATACGTATTTATATTGTATCCAAATACATATTACATATTGCATCAATTGCACTTGATTTTATTTAATTCAATTTCCTTTGTATAGCACCAAATGACAACAACTGTCACCTTAAGGTGCTTTATATTGTAAGATAAAGACAATCTTATCTTACAATATAAAGCACAATGTTGGAGAGGAAAAACCCAGCAATCAGACAACCACTTTGAGCAAGCACTTGGTCACAGTGGAAAGGAAAAACTCCCTTTTAACAGGAAGAAACCTTCAGAAGAACCACACCGAGGAAGGAGCAGGCTTCTGAGCATGACCAGTTGGGGGGGGAGGCAGTGTGGGCAGGACAAGAGACAAACTATAAAAAATAAATGTTAAATTTAAATTATTGGTAATGATTAAATGTAGTAGTTCTACATAAACACACAGGAAAAGAAAACAGATGAGTGAAGAAAAATCCTCAGTGCATCATGTAAAGCCAGGAAGGATTCAGTGTTACCTGATTGAGCCCTAACTATAAGCTTTGCTAAAAAGAAACTAAATCTCAATCTGCTGTGCGATATGGCCAAAATCTCATATCCCGATATAAGAATTCTATCGTCCCGATAACGATATAAATCACAAAAATGTAACATTTTCTGTAAATTCTGTGAATCTCGGGCAGCTCGACTTGCGGGAAGTGTTTCCAGCTGCGCATCATGTAGCTGGAGTTGAGTGTTTTAACAGATGCATGAAACTATGTCACTTTTTAGACATAAGTTGTAACAGCCGCCGTTTTCTTTGTGAGTATTTATTACTCGGCGTGCTGCGGGGAAAAGCCTGTTCTAACGTTTGAGTCTAAGGTTTCTAACCCTAACCCCTAACCCATAGGTGTCAAACTCTGGCCTGCGGGCCAAGTTTGGCCTAATTACATTTGGCCTGCGAAGCCATATCAAATTACTATTAGAGCTGGCCTGCTGGTATTATACAGCTAATATATATATTGTTTAGTATTAAGCTTTGCTTGTTCCATATTCAGTTTTTCAGCTAAACTTGTTTGAGTCCATAAGAAAAGATTCATTCTTATATCTGGAGGAAGATTTTTTTTTTCAATAAATATTAATGTTAGCCCGCGACTTTGTTCCATTTTGAATTTTGGCCCACTGTGTATTTGAGTTTGACACCCCTGCCCTAACCCTTTAGCACCTGGCGGCTCTTTTTTACTTCTCATCTGTAAATAATCTGCTCTTTCACGTGATTCAGTTTATTTTGAAAAGTCTCAACAGGATCTTGAGCTTTATTGTGAAAGGTTGATGTGGAACATAAACAAGCGGACACGCGATGGTGTTACCGTCGTTGTTGCTCACCACAACGCATAAAAACAGGCGCTTGCCCGTCCGTAGTGTGGTTATATTAAATATAAGAGAAAGATAGAACTTTAAGAAATTAATATAGCCACTACAGCGACCATCAAAACAATGAAAAAATATTGCCGTAAACAGTTTATTTTGTGACACCACGAAACAAACGATAGCGTAAAATGAAACGATAGACGTTTTTACATCGTCATCCGATATATATCGTTATATCGAACAGCCCTACACTATCTTATGAAACATTTCGTTTGTTCCTATGTTTTTGTGTTTAATCTGTTTTCATATTCATATATTCAACATCCTTTGTCTAATATATTCATTATCCCTCCTGGACATGTCCAAACCATCTCAGGCTGCATTCAACCTGATACATCACAGCATGCCACTAACATCTCACTCTTGACCTTTCCACCTGTCGCCCTCTGATTCACAGACATGTAAGATTACATGGGAGTGTGGAGGTATGCACTGACATATCTCCAGACTTCCAGGTTCTCTTCTATCTGCTCCTTACTTGGTGTTAGCATTTCAAACCCGATACAGATAACTAGGACACTTCAGTCCTCCATAGTGTTTTCAATCGCACAGGCAAAAAATTACAAAAATGAAGAGGATTTAAAAGAAACAGAAGATTAAACAACACCATCAATAGCAACGCTATTTTGAAGTTGTCTGCAACAAACAATAATACAAAACAAAAAAAGGTTACAGGTGGGTACAGTTGGCTGATAATGTTGGCTGCCTGCATTGATATTATTGTTTTTTATAAAGCCACTGCCTCAGTGGTAACTTAAAAGAGGGATAATGTGGCTATTGAGTAAATTGCTAACAGTTAAACAGCTAACGCTTACATGTGTACTCCGCAGTTATGATAAATGTTTAGTACTTGTTCAGTGTTACTGAAATCAAAGTTTTACTGGCCTCTTGTTATGAAGGTCGATTACTTGGCAGCTAGTGAGGGGAGGAGCTATGTGTCTTGTTGTTGGCATCAATGGTCCAATATAAATTTTTTGTTTCAATTATTATTTCAATTAGTATCTGAGTGTCTATTTTTGGACAGCCCTACCGTCAAATAACACTTTTGTTTCGTACAATTTTACACAATTTCTGCTTGAAAAAAGGCAAAGGAGGGCAAAGTAAGAGAAACATAAGACCTCACTTAGCTTGTTCAGTCTATGATATATCACTAGTCATTAGTAAGAAAAGCCAGGTGATCCCATTTTCAAAGCTTTAGAAATACTCCTCAAATCTTGTCCCAACAATCAGCAGCTGTGCACCTCTAAGCGGTTCCCTCTCATACTTGAGATGGGAATGTGAAAACAAAATAGCACTGCATTTTTAGGAAGCTCTTCCCACTGAAGATTTATTAAGAAATAGAAGTTAACTGGAATAGGAAGTTGAGTTGGCTGCTCATCGGATTGCTAGAAAGGCAAATCAAAACCCCTATTTGGCTCAAAGAAGACCTTTAGGGAGGTTTAGCTGGCTCTGGAGTGGTGGTGCACTGTTCTACTGTGCAGCAACACCTGCACAAGCATGACCTTTATGGAACATTCATCAGTAGAAAACCATTCCTGCAGGAGAAGGAAGGGTGCAAAATGTCATGAAAAGAACAGCTCACCAAATGTTCCACACGGGAATGGATCGATCATGCTTTGGGCTTGTGTTGCAGCCAGTGAAACCAAGAACATTTCACTAGTAGACGGAAGCACAGGCTCAGTTAAATACCAAGCAAGTCAGTGTCTGTCAAAAGGCTGAATACACAACAACTCAAAATCCTAACTCAAAATCCACAACGGACTACCTAAAAAATACCAAATAAGTTGAAGGTTTTCCATGCGTATGACAACTGTGATTATAAATATGCACAAAGTCTCAAAGTAAGTAGGTATAAAAGGGTGAACTGCAAGTCTCGCTACTGACAAGCGTAGTGCTTGCCAAAAGGATGGTACTAAATACTAACTTTGCAGGCTTCCCAGTTGTTTTTTAAAATAAAAAAAATATATATATATATCAATTACAAAACTAATCTGAATTAAAATATTAAAGGTCTTATAGTTATTAGCTGTTTTTATCTTAAAAACATTGTTCACTGGATTAAGAGCATCAACTTAAATAAAATAATAAAAAACAATCTGTTCTTTCTTAAAGGGATTCCAGATGATGTGATAGTTTTTCTGCCAACAAAACTGAGAAAGGGAAATAATAATAATAGCACAAGAAAAATATCCCAAGGAATAAAGATGGAAAGAACAAGATATGAAGCCAAAGTTAGCACAAAGGGGAAGGCTTGGGAAATAATGTGAAAATGGTGGAAAGGTCAAATCAGCCATGGCCACAATACAGGCAGGTGCTGGTAGTAAGGGTAGAGTGGTTTGCTGGCTGTCATGTTAGAGCTCTTCCTCCTGGTCTTAAATCACACTGATAGTTTATGAAGACAGCATGTCGAACCATAGCTATGAAAGAATTATACTCTTAGCATAGGTTGAATAGTTTCCGTCTGGTCTGGTTTCCTCTATTGTATCTAACCAAGGATTTACACATCTAAAACAGTGATACAAACCCCGTTGCTGTACAAACCTACTGGGGACCTCAAATGTCCCTAAAGCCAAAGGCCAGCACTTTTACATCACAGTCATTGCTTCATTTCACTTTACACATGGCGGTCTACCTTCATAACACGTCACTCGTCAGTACTTTTCTGCCTGCGCTGTTCATATTTTCAAATGGCCATTCTGCCATGAAGTTTCCCTCGCAGCTCATTTCAAACCAATTCAATTTCAGTAGTGTCAAAGGAGAAGTAGCATGGTTGTTAACTGTGATTTTATAAGCCACGGACGAAAAGAGAGAAAAATCTCTTTCTAGGAGGCAACAATCTTGACTTATCTGAACCAGAACAGTATGTTATTGCACATTTTTAAAATGTTCTTATTTACTTTAGAGCATTGGTCAGTTTAATATGCAAGTAAACTTTAATTTTTCTTGTAAGGACTAAGCGTTAATATTCAAATTCACCAAGCAGCCACAGTTCTATTTGACTCTTAGATAGACTAGTCTGTAAAGTTTTAATGAGTTTTGAATATTATTTTAAAGAATTAATATCAAACTACAGAGAAGCCCATGTTGAAAAGAATGAAAGAAAATGTTTTTCACCGATCATAATTGTTTTCAGTCAATTAAACACAGCCCTGTATTAAGATGTTAAACATGTCACATCAACAGTGGTCTACTGTATGTGTGACAGCGGGATATGGGGATAACCTGGTAATAACACCAGCACTCCAGACACTAGTCATTTATGCTTTTGCTTAAACATGTTCTTTTTGTCAAGAGGGTTAGGAAGGATTTGACAAGAATTCCCTCATGGTGTGTTTGCAAGGCCGACAAAATGGAGCTGTAGTACCGAAAGCCCTCGTCTTTTTTGATTGAATGCTTTCAGGTAACCTTGCGAATAATGAGACCTCGCTCAAAGAAACAACAAGAAGAAGTCAGGCCTGACATTTCTCGGTAATTCCTTGTCTATGTAAACTGTCCCCGGTCTAACTAAACATACCCCTGCTGGGTTAAATCACCTTAATGTGAACTGAGCGTATGCTTAATTGAACTATTACTGCAACCTGTGTTGTCCCAGTAACAAGCATGGCCTTGCCTTTTTACTATCATATAATCAAAGTCTAGCCACTTATGTTTTGAACATTACAACAAAAATGTGATTAGGTTTTTCTTTATTATGGATTTAAAATGATATTTTGTAATGGGTGTTACAATTTGAAATTTAGTTACACTCCCAAGGGGAAATAATACACATAAGGAGCATTAGGAGATTGTGCGGTTCTTACTTGTGTAAAACCATGTCAGTTAAAAAAAAAAAAAGCTATGCTACAGAGATCACATATGCTGAGAATGCAGTGTGTATTTGGAGAGAACCAGAGGTGTATTGGAAGACATAACACGAAGTGCAACTGGAAAAGCAGGAAAATTGAGCTGTAATGCTAAGACGGGGTGATAAGTAGATGTAACGCTGTGCACAGAGGCTCCTGTTTTCCCTTTTTTTTAACCCGATTTGCTTTGGTTTCCACACAATGCTTGTTTAGGTTCAGGTACCAAAAGTACTTGATTAGCTTTAGGGATTTTTTTGACATTGGGTGGCTGTAGCTCAGGTGGTAGAGCTGGTCATCTACTGATCGGAAGGTTGGTGGTTTGATTCCCGGCTTCCCCTAGTCTGCATGCCAAATATCCTTGGGCAAGATACTAACCTGAAATTGCTCTCCGATGCATCCATCGGAGTATGAATGTGTGTGAATGTCAGTTGTGCTTGTGCGAATGGGTGTGAATGGGTGAATGCACAAGTTGTGTAAAGCGCTTTGAGTGCTCAGAAGAGTGGAAAAGCGCTATATAAGAACTAGTCCATTTACCATTGTAAAGTACAGGTTAAAAAGCTCTTTTCTCTAGCTTACAATAGCATTCCCACAAACATCATACAACCACTATGTCTCCTTCATAATCTTTCATAAATTATTGATTACAATAGATGAGCAGATAACGTCTGGGCTTATTTATAGGTAATAGTGGGAGCCTGCTTACTTGTAATATGTATGTTGGGCCAACATCTGGTAACAGCATTGTATTGCAACTGGGCGGATAACTTCTTAATAAAGTAGTGGTAAAGAGTTCAGCATGAGCAAGATTTTACTTACACACAACACAATTTATAATACTATAGGTGCAAAAACATATATTTTGAAATGGATAATACACGGTAATTTTGTAACCAATTCAAATCCAAAACCATGAGCATCAATAAACCTTTTGATTCAATACTGAATAAGTCTTTACACCAGCAAAGGTGCTTGTTTAGTTGCTCAGATGCTTTGAAACATTTGATGCAATTACACCAGCGTGTTACTGTCTCTCTGTTTGGAATTCAATGACTGTCTTGTGTTTTTAAGTACATGGCATTCATTCTGTTCGCATGTTCTTGTTTGTGTTGTTGGAGTCTTTCAGCGCTGCTGAAACCCATCTCCCTAACTGCTGTGGTAATGCACTGTAGTCCAGTTGTGTTCTGCACATCCAAACAAATGAATAATTAAAATGTTTTTTAAAACAAGGCTGGATTGGATAACCTGCGTAGCGTTTTCTCCTCTTTGGCAACGCGGCAGCCTTTTTCCTCTGAAAATTAAACCAGGCGAGCTCTATAAGTGTGAATGCAGCTACTCCTGCAATATCAGCAAGGGATCCCAAGAATAACAAATTGAGTCTTTCGGGTTGTTTTTTTCTTACCCTTTATTACACCGAAAAGGGAAAATGGCATTGAAAACCATAAATATCACCTCCCGCAGTAATACGTAGCATTTTCATACTCTTCAGAAAAGTCTGAAAAGTTAAAATACATACAATAAAATACATTTACCTCAAAGGAATTAAAAATACACTCATCTAATTGGATGAGTTGGCATGGAAACTGATATTAGGTGGACTGTGTATCTGCTAAATAAGGTTCTTGTATATTCTGATTGTTTGACTGATATAGGACTTTTAGGACGAACACCAGTACCGATATTTCCTGATAATTCCTTTTTCAGACACACAAAACATAAACTCAACAAATCTTTGTTACATGTAGTTATTTAATTACTCATTTACACTAGGCTCTGCCCAACTGCTGTGTTTGTAGGAAACACTTGTTGCGAACAGTGAATTTGCATAGTGCCCTCTGGTGGACAAGCTATGCAATATTGACACTCATAACGTAGTTGAAAGATCTTTACTTTTTTAACCTTCATTTATCCACCCTTAGACTTAAAAAAAAACCTGAAATAACAATCATAGCTATGAAAGCTGTCTCTGCTTTTAACCAAGTGCCTTCACTGCATAAGGCTTAATGTAACTTAAGTAACTGAAAGGGAACATGTTGTGCATTAAAAGAGCAAGCAAACAACTCACATTGTTATAGTAAGGATCCAAACAAAAATCTGCTTTTTATGATCAGGCACAATCACGATCTGCTTCCATACTGCACATGGCACAAGTAGGTTTTTTCACACAACAGCAGGAGGTCACCTTGCCAAGGAGTTGAAAATGTACACCGGTCCTTAGCAGCTCCTCCTCAAACAACTAAATATAGAGCCAATGCTTCTGAGCCAAAATTAAAAACGATCTGAAGGGAAAGATCTCCCATTAATTACCATTATCTTGTTTAGCGGAGGGGTTTTTGGTGAAAGACTGCTGTCAAAGCTAAATTCATTAGTAAATATATTACTCCTGTGGCTTTGCTGCAATAAAAGTCACAGTGGGTTTTGCAAATTGCCTGCAAATCTTTTGCTGCCCTCAAAATAGCACCGTAACAATGACCAGACACTGAAAGATAAATCCAGATTGTGCAATCTGGACTTCAACATATTGAGGAATCATTATCAGTAATGCACAAGACCAATCGGTGACGGCTGCAAGAAATATGCTTTTCTTTTGATCTTCAGGAAGCCATTATCATATGTTTTACATCTATATTTCATGAAAACTTGCTGCCAGGGGAATCTGTAATGCTGTCTGAGATGCAACACTGTAGAACAAGTGTTATTACACTCTGGCATAAATCGATGGATACCCAGAGCGCATCAATATTATAATAACTTGTCTACAGCCATTTTAAACTCATCCATTAAAGAGCAGCTATTATTTGGTAATGTAGATGTGCATCATATTGGAAATGTGACAGATTTTAAAATAGATTTACAATAGAAAACTAGAAAAAAAAAAGCAAAAAAACATCACACGATATATGCGTGAGAGAGCAGGTGCATTATATCTGATCATCAGTGAGCACGATAATGGGCAGGACAATCGTCTATAAGTCGTGCAGCCGGTCCCACGGAGTTCAGCAGCATGGAAAGTGGGCCTGCTTCATCGTCTTACAATGGGGCATCATTCATAGTAAATACGCTCTGTGCTATTTAAGGTGACACGACGCAAAACAGCTACAGAAAGTTAAACACTGACTGTCACGTTCACTGGAAGGTGTACTCTTAACAGATGGGATGGCTGCAGTCATGATCTTCTGGGTTAGCTTACATAAAGCACTGAGACTTGCTGTATGTGATGTATTCTGCTGGAATGATTTGTATGCCCAAAAGTGTTGAGAGGTTTCCTGTACTCCAAAGGTACTGCTGTGAGGTCAGCTGAATAAAAGATGGGGGTAGGGGCAATCTGGGTTTCAATGCTGGTACTGACTTTAAAAATTAAAATAAAAATGAGGAGAATACGAGTAGTTAACTGGATGAAGACTGTTGTTTACTAAATTTGATCTGCTCTTGAGATTTTTCAGTTCTCTCCTTTCATAGTTTGCACACCAGAGACTCCGCCATGCCACTTGGCTTCACCATCATTAGCAGAATAACACACACAGTTCACGTGGACTGCTGTTTCTAATAAACTGCCCTGAATCCTTTGATGTAAGTATTTGACTGAACTACCTGACATACTGTAAGGGTGCATCTGAACTCCCTATGCTACCACAGTGGTCCTCGATGTTCAATCATTTCAAGTGTCCTGAGCCGTGTCTTGTTATTCTGTACTTTTGCTGAATTTATTTTCAGTTGTTGAGGAAGTCCTAAGATTAGTAATGCAAGCAGAATATTCCGTTCAACTGAAAATGATCGTCAAGGTCAGCCTTTGTTCTTCTGGTAAAACAATGGTCACAATGCAAGCGCCATAGAGGGTGGCTTGTAGAAAGCAGTAGCACGCTCTGGAGATACAGATGATCAGGTGAAAATATGGATGGTGTAATATGATGCAGATTTAGGTGTTTACATGAAGCTGAATTACCCATAAATCACTATGTACTGTAGAATTCCTAGCATGTGTAGCAAGTCAGCAGAGCAGCTTCTCCAACAGGTGACATGCTGAGGAACTGTATTTAGGAAACACTGAAATTTCATGTATAGCCACTGTAGATCCCTGGTGGTCTAGTGGTTGGGATTCGGCGCTCTCACTGCCACGGCCCAGGTTTGATTCCTGGTAAGGGAACACCTTTTACTGAATATGCCGGGGGGAACCCACCCGAGGGATTAATAAAGTTTCATCTGATCTAATCGAATCTAGATATTCAGTAAAAACACACACAAAGTAACTCAAAGTGTAACAGAGTACATAAATAGATTTTTGGCTGTATTTTGCACATCCAACATGGGTTTTTACACCAAGTTGAGCAAGATACAGCATCTAGTGACTTAATGTATAATAAATAAAACGCAACAAATCATCCTTGTGGGATGACAATTTTTACACAGGGCAGCAAGTTTAATGTTCAGTTATTTAAATGTTGTGTACAGTGCATGTTTTAGGTGAGAGACCAAGATTCAAAAGAAGACAAAATTTGAAAAAGCTCCAATTTTCACATTAAAGCTCGCCACTTAAAGTGAAGCTTCAAAGCTTGCTCTTTTTATCAAATCCACACCCAGGGGTTCATATTTTTCAGCAATGAATGCAGAACGTCTGCAGCTTTTGTCCGAATTTTGAAAAACATTTTTAAACATCACTAGTATTCGGTATGCTGTTCAACGCTGGTCAGAGTTTGATGATTGCTGTTCTGTATTTTTAAATGAGAGCATTTTACATTACCTAGCATCTTTCTATTGGCCACGTTCTTACATTGTGCTTAGCTTTAAATATTGATTTGGTGATAGAGACAAAAAGGACAGTGGACACACAATGACTTCTTAATCACCGCATCAGTTTTCACTGACTTCCCAAATTATGACTTCACCTTTATTTGTTGGGCTCCTGTAAAGCAGTGATTGAACTGCCAAGCACCAGCTGACATGAATCACACACTCTTGTGTACTTTACAACGAGCAACAGTTCAATCCTGCAGCAGTGGCAGAAAGCAAGTGGTTATCTACAGTTCCTGCAGTTCTGCTGTATTTCACACTTGTCGTCAGTGTCCTTCAGCCGATGAGACTACCGTTCGCCACATAAAGCAGATATCAAATCCCCATCTAAAAATGTAGATGCTGACATTTAAATAACAGCAAAATGGGCTGCCGCCCTAATAGAAAGTATCATGTCAAATGCGTCTCATTCATGTCAACACAGCCCACAGCTCCATAATAACCATGACAGGAATATTTATTATAATATTTTTTTAAGAATACATGTCATATTTCAATGCCAGCTGGAGTTTGTACACCACTGCAAAAACAAATAAATCAAATAAAATAAATCAAATATTACAGCTGCTTAATGGATCACGTGCGATGAATTTAAAAGGTGGATCTTTGTGTTTCAGGAAAGGTCACGTGTCCCTTTTTACTGGGCTTTTGCATTTGTCACTAATAAAAAGACGCATTAACTTAGTGCATATTTTAATGGGTTTTGCCGTGATATTCTTCTCGGAGCGCGCGAGACAGGATGGCCCTTATCCTGGCTTATCTTATGGATCACTCTTATGTGATGTTGTTTCAAAGGAGGTTGCACAAGATGGTTACCATGGCATTTGCACAGGCGTTTTCTCCAGCTTTACTTTGCTCACAGATAATGGGTCAGGTCAAGCTATTCTACAGCTTCTCCTCTCTGTGGTCGTGATATGACTGAGAGCTGGGTCATTTTAACCTCCCTTTCCTCTGACTCGACATCTTCGGTCAGAAATTAAAATCTCCGAGCTTCCATTACAGCAGCTACAGGTTTAAACCCAGCATACAGTAAATGTTTTATATCAAGAAGGGTTAAAGACACTTGGCTAAGGTACGGGATACGATGAGCGGATAGCAACAGCTCCCACAATTCAAATATAAACGAGCGGCAGATGGGTTTTAGTGCTGTTTTGTCCGGATTTTTATTGTTCAATTTTTTTAAAAACCCACCATTAGAGTGTTAACTCATTCACTGCCATTGACGTCTATAGCCGTCAATGGCAGTGAATGAGTCAATGGGTTTAACTCATTCACTGCCAATGACGTCTATAGCCGTCAATTGCAGTGAATGAGTCAATGGGTTTAACTCATTCACTGCCAATGGCTGGCAGTGAATGAGTTAAAGACTCCAAATTTAAGAAGTGATGTCCTATGTGCAGCTTTATGGACAGCTAGTCAGTGGTATTAAGTGTACTGCAGCAGTGACTATGGGTTACATCTAATCCCAAAGTTCAGAACAACAAAAATAACAGACTTGTGAAGAATGTTCTTGATAAATCTCTAAGGGCTCAGGTCAGTCCCACACAGTACAATTGTAAACGGCATGAGGGCTCTTTTGTGGAATTTTTGGACTCTTGATAAACACTTTCTCTAAGTGCACAACCCTGAAGACTCTCGTTGTGGAACTCACTCACAACTGAAAAAAAAAGGACTGAGAGTCAAACCCAGGAAGTATCCATGGAAATATGAACATTAAAATAAGAGCATGTTAACTCTGCACAAATAAAATCAGTTTAAGTGCACTGGGTGTGCGTTACCCTAATGAAGGCTATTTTGTGTTGGGTATTTCTAACAGAAACAAGCTCTAGTGTTCACACTAGTGATCAAACCTTCTCTGGATTAAAACACGATGCTGACTTTGCCATAACCTGAAAACATACTGTTTGTTTTGGAAGTGTAAATCTCTTCCACCTCTTCTTCAAGGTCAGCTTGGAGCACTTTGAACTGGATTATATGAGAACATAGAAAAACATTAGGAAATATAATATTTTTGCACAATTCAAAGTATCTTATTTCAAAGTATCCCCTTATTAAGGCTTTTCCCCCAGTGTGTAATGTCTTTAGTTCTCTAGTTTATGTTTTTTTTTCTATTGTTAATCTAAAATACAATTCTGACACCAAAAATAATCTAAAGTGGCTCTAAAGTGAGAATTATAGCGTTGAGCATTCCAAGCAAATAATACAAAAGTAAACCCAGAAGGTATTTGAAGAAAACTGTCTCATCCAAGGCTTAGTCCCTGGTAGTTTTCCTTTTTTGTGTGTTTTCTCTTTCATCAAAGACAATCAAATGACAGTGATCACAAACGCCTGCCTTGTCTCTCACAGTGCAATAACGCATGGAGTAACATGTAGGTTCAAACTGAAAAAAAAAAAAAGAAATATAATTGCAGTTGGCTTTTGGTCTTGTGCAGCCAGATGAAAGCAATCTTGTGTGTGTGTGTGTGTGTGTGTGTGTGTGCCAACCTCAAACATGAAGTAACAAATGACACTTCATTTTACCATCGCTTATTACCTCAATCTTACAGTTATGAATCCATAAACCATAGAACAGCTTGCAAGGTCAGGATGCTAACGTGCATGAGCCTGTTCACCAGCTGCCATGTTCTACATGCTACCTGTTATTTCAAGACATGCAGTGACATCACTTAGCTGCAGTCACACAGGAAAGCACTGATGAGGAAATTCAGCTAAAAAAAAAAAAAAGACAATATCCTGAAAGTAATAGAGGTATGAAAAATAATAATTAAAATCATATTGCTTTAAAATTCTGGGCTATAATGATGGAAACAAGCACTGATATGCGACAAGGCTGCATCATCCAAACAAACAAATACACCTATACAAATAACCCAACAGCTGTGCTGCTGCAAGAAAGCTCTGACTTTACGAGAGGAGAGAGAATATTAAAGTGAACACTTCTGAGCACTTCACCTTCCTCACCCAAACATACTTCATTAAACATTAAGACTTAACACGTTTTGTTCCAGATTGTAAGTCCCCCACCTTGTGTTCTCATTCAATCCATTAAGCGGCCGTTCTTTCCTTTTCGTCCCTTTTATCTTCACTTCTAGGCCATTTTCTCTCTAGAAACCGACTGACACCAAGCTTGCCACAGTATTAACTTTATTGGCCCTTAACTGTAGTTTATTGGACGTAGTGCTCTGGGAATGGTGGCAATCTCTGTATGTTCTTGAAGATTAAAAACAAAAAAAAAAAATCAGATGAAGCACACGTATTACCTGCGGTGTATATGAAGAAGAATGGTCATGCTACAATTCTGCCATACTGTAGCGTGCTATTTTTTTATTTTTTATTTTGTCTGATATGTAGTGAAACAAATTCCCACTAAAAGATGAAACCCAGGCAAGGCTTCCCAGTCTTCAGCTCCATTCTGCTGTATTTGAGTAAGCCTCCTAAAATGCCAGCGCCGAGGCTGACGTTACGCCGGCCTAAGAAAAGCAATCACAGCTATTTGAACAGCACGCCAACAAGAGTAATACGAAATTCTTCAAAAGTCTACAAAACCACTTTATTGGTTTTCTGATGGATTTTAAATGTCACTTCTCCGTAGCTACAGGCCCCATATCTGTGTGTGTGTGTGTGTGTGTGTGTGTGTGAGAGAGAGAGAGAGAGGAAAAAAACAACACACATTCACTCCTTTAAAAATGAAAATATACCATTTCTCATGACCTGTCAGAACAGAGGTCCTGTTGTCTTCCATTAACTGAGCACTGCCCAACCACCGCTGAATATTAATGGAGCTTTCCCTGGATCATCAGCATGTGCATTTAATTCACAATCCTATCTGCATCTTCTAGGGCACAGGCTTTTTTGACTGCATGTGTGTGTGTGTGTGTGTGTGTGTGTGTGTGTGTGTGTGTGTGTGTGTGTGTGTGTGTGTCAGAGCTGTTGTGAATTTGTTGATTAGAGGAGACGTCTTCTGAGTTCAAGGCCTGTCACACACTGTGCTTGAGATGAGTTACGTTGCAGCACAGAGGCATAATTAAGCTGTCATCAATAAGTGTAATGAAAAAAAAAAAGGGGTCATCAGAAAATAATCAATATCTCCACAATCGAGCGGGATCGGCAGCCCCGGCTGAGAATAGCAAGCCGGTCTGATTGACGGTCCCCGTGCATGATGAGCTGATCTCCAATTAAATCGCAGCCGTATCTCCCCGCTAGCCGCGCGGTTAAAACCACTTGGATACGCAAAGTGGACCGATCGCGTTAAGATGCCACAGCTTATCAACAGGCAAGGCCAATAGAAGGCTCCCACTGAAAGGAAGAAAATGTGTGCTATAGCAACAAAGTGGCTCGAGGATTTTACATGGGAATCTCATTCCTCAGTATTGACAGTGCGTCAGGACGGGCAACGTGCGCAATGTGCGAAGTCACCAAACATATTGCGCACACATGAAGCCCGCGGTAGACAGCAAATCTCCAGTCACGTTTGGGTGCTGGTGGTGAACATATGGCTTACCTAAAAGACGCGATGCAAGCACCAGAATTAAGATGAAGAAGAGGATGATGATGGTGATGATGGCCCGTCCATCTAAGCACGATTCTTCTTTTCTATCCTCCGTCGGCGTGTCGATGATCTCCTAACTAGGCCATTTCTCCCCGGCTCGCAATTATTTCTCAGGAGAGCAACGCAGTCGCAGGCTTCCGCACATCAGCACACCTTCTCGGTGTCCGTCTTTCTCCGGCTTTTCCAAAAAAAGCACACCTCATACTGGCCCCCTCCTCCTCCTCCTCCTCTCATCCCTCTCTGACAACACCCCTGCTATGTTTCCTTCTCCACGGAATATTTGACTTTTTCTTTTCTTCTTTTTTTTAATCAGGCGGAGACGCAGCAGCGAGTGCGACCCAAACACGGGAAGGAGAGAGGGAGAACGAGAGAGGGGGGGAAAATGAACTCACAGGAAAATAAATGCGTAACGCTATAGCGTCAGGACTCGCGCGTCGCTTCAAAAGTCAACGCAGCGATCTGTCCTCTTTCTCTCCCCCCATTTGCCCGCGCTGATAATAATCCGCGGTGTGCGCCCCCGCTGTGCCGAACGGCCCCCTTTAAAGAAAAAAAAAGATTACAGGTTGACTGACTTAAAACACGAAACAGCGCTTCAGCGAAGACACCCCACCGAAATCAGGTGTCCAATCTCTTCTTCGCGCGCTTGCGTGGTGCTCTCTCTTTCTCTCTCTCTCTCTCTCTCTCTCTCTCTCTCTCTCTTCACTTGGTCTCTGATGCTAAGGAGAGAAAGCTCGGAATGAGAAAACAGAGCCCGCACCTTCCGATCAGCCCGGTGCTTTTGGAACAACACCTGAAAGGCTGTGAATATCAGGATGATGCAGTGGTATTTATTTTTGAAGCCCGCACTGAAGGAGATCCCACTGCTTTTCAATCTCCCTCTCTCGCTCTCTCTCTGAGCGCAGTCTCATTGACTCTCGCGCAATATTTCAGTCTCACTGCTAGTTGTCATGACGAGGAGGCGAGACGCATAATTCGGCGGAAAAGGGCGCTCGATCTGCTGAAATACTCGCGTGGAAAAGCAAAACGCGTTTGCTTCCAGCGTTTATAGGTGATGATCTGTGCCAGGCTGACGCAGATTTTTGTTTTCTTCTTTTTAATTTTTTTAAATTTATTTTTGGTACTTTTTTGGTGGGTGAAATATGAAACACCGTAATATACGAATGCACGGGTTACATATAGAGCAATAATAATACAAATAACAGCAACAATAAATACTTACCTATAATTTCTGCTTCCTGGTTGAGTATATTATTTAAGGAAAATGAGCATGGATGCAGAGCTCAGCTGGTACACAGTAAAGACTACCTGCATTGATGTGACCACTAGGTGGCAGCACAAGCACAACATGCCAGCCAAAAGTGACCAGTTAGTGTCCCTAATAGCGTATTCAAATTAAATCGTTGGGGTTCGCCTCTATGCTGTGAATTGAACTGAGCTGAATCAGTCGTGTTGGCAATCAATTGTTTGATGAATCTTGCCACGATACTAACTTTCTATTAAGTTCTGTTTTGTTCTTCGCTCACCCTCGAGGGAAATATGTGGCCCTTCAGCTGCTAGATGCTTTCTCTGTTTGTCATTTGGTCCTCGACAGGTAGCATGAAGCAGGGGGCTTTAAAGCTGTTTTTGATCAAAGTAATTGCGGCTGTATCTGGAAGCGATGCCGATAGGAGCATTGAGGAGGGTAAATGGACTGTACTTACATATAGCACCTCTTTACCCTAGCTCTTTACAAAGAGCTTCAGCATTTTTGTCTCTCATTTTAACCACGTAGACACCAAGACGACAGGAGGAAACTTGCTGAAATTTTGCCCAAGGACACAGTGGGCCCTAAAAGTAAAACAATGAAGACGGGTCCCAAAAAGAAAAGAGGTCAAGCAAGTCAAGTGATGATTGTTGGTCGATTCATGACTCATTAGTGAGTCTTCCCATACAATCTGTGAGGTGTATCATTGCACAGTGTCATGCAATTAATATATCCTTAGTGTTTATTTTCTTTATTATATTGTTTTATGTACTTTAATAATGAAGGTTTGTAAAGCAAAGCCACTTTTGACTCATAAACTAAGTTCAGACAGGTTGCCCTGGTAACGGACCTCAGAAAGGGGAAGTTATTGCAAGTTGCACAGGAAGTTTTAGTGCACAGGCATATTATTAAATCAGACAAATAAATCAGACACAGAAAAGAGGAACTGAGTAGAAGGAGTTTGTAATGAAACTGTGTGTGTCACGTGTGTGACATCTGAAGTACCGAAATAACACTATGTAAGACACATGTTCAGCTAAAAATGTTAGAGTTTCTGCAGCTGGCTTTTGGGGCTGTGCAGGGCTCTCTCTTCCGGAAGATGATTGAATAAAAAGAAATATAAATGTTTTGACCACTGTGAGTCGGGTTTTCTCTGTTCTATCATGGGGACAAAAGAATCGGGGTTAATAACAGCAAATTTTGGGTGTTACCAAGCTGTGGTCAGAAGAAGCAGTGTGTGAAGATGACACTCCGTATGCTCGCTTTGAATCCACAGTTCAACGTTACAACCCTCATGATGGAATCTTTCTAGTCACAGGAAAAAATGAACCAAGACGTTCTGTAATTTACCCAAACAAGCCTCTTTCGCTGGATGACTGAGTTCTGAGTTTAGACTTTCAGACAGAGGTTGATGCGTCTTTACAGTCAGTGAGTCAGGTGAGGAATTCAGTCATTCGATATAGTTTGGAGCCCGGGATGACTTGTGCAAGGTCTTCGGGGTGACTGGACGTACAATCAGAACACACTAGAGGGATGAAGTATCCCATTTTGCCTTCAGAAGGCAGCTTGATGTCTCATGGAAAGAAAGATGCGGCTGGAAGTATGTCTGAGCCACTTACTAAATGCAGATAGGTGGCAGGAAATGGATAGATGGATGGACAGATAGATAAATGCACACTAGATTAGCCTTCAATTATGACAGCCATTAGTGCAGAGGAACTGCACCGTGATCCTGTAACTCACTTAAGCAAATGTTAGATGATCTTAGCAATATGTCTTTGCTATGTACAAAAATGATGACTGCTCAGTGCAGCGAAATGCAAAGAGCACTGGACTCTTTGAGTAGTTTAATTGCGAAGTGAAGAGGTCTAGCTAGTTTCACCTGATTTAGGATGCAAAACTGTGACTTCATTACTGTTAGTTTAAACTGACCCTGCATTTTCAAAATCCCTTTTTCTGCTTTCATTTCTTAAATGTGTGTACAGTGTTTAATCATTCATTTCTAACCCCTGTGAAACAATACTGTCACTTAGAAGTGTTCTGAAGTATTCTGACATATGAAATAAAGGGGGCTGATATCAAAAGGGCACGATTTCCAAGGTCAAGATTTCGGTATGTTAAATGTGTCTTATAAAGACATAGAATGCACCAAGGAAGAGTAATCACACACCGTTAGCAACGTCTTGTTGTCAATCTGGACGGAGAACCTAGAAAAGGGAGCTGATAAGCACTATTTCTTCTGGGCCGGTGCAGAGGGAAATCTTTTTTTTTTTCACCATTCCTTGCGCAGAGGGCAGATCTCAGGTGTCTTGTTAAAACGAGAGGGGAGATACGGTAGGTACAAAGGTCCCCGAGGCTCTGGCCTCTCCTCATAGGTCAGGGAGGAGATTAAAAGGAGTCAACAGCTGCAAGAGTATCATCTGCTTACCAAATATTATTAACCGCAACAACAAAGCAGTATGTGACCAGACTGGGAGCTGGAGCCTTTGCTGTCAGAAACTGTGAGTGGGAGAGAGGTTTTTTTTTCCTGGATTGCATCACAAGTGAGATTTTCAAGGGAGAATAGTGAAACTCTGCACTGCTGAATTAAACTGTCGACTGGCTTGGATTGCATTCGGCTAGGGTACAAGCCTATTGTAAATCAAGGCTGTGCATGCTGATCTCCCATCCATGGGTTGCAAAAGGTGGTATATGACTGGAAGAATTTGTAAATTGCCCTGATGCTGATTCAAAAAGGTACAAGAAAAGATAACTTTGTATCCAGCGGTCAGGACTGCTGCAAAGTACACGTTCTCTCTAAAATCACATTTATAACCTGTAATCCTGTATTAAAACGCTGTCGTGCTCATTAAATAGACTCTGAGCTTCCCATGCTAACTGACTGAGCAGCATCAAACAAGCACACAAGAGAATTAGACAAGCCACGGGATCCAGTTTATGAGGAGACAGTGCATTTCCTGTATTCAGATGTTGTAGAACACCTCCCTCTGCTGGATAGATGTTGTTATTGCATTTCTAGACAGTCAAAGGTCTATTTGAAGTGCTTAAAGTACTTCGAGTGTACACAATTCAACTCGGCACCCCCGTTTTGTACTTTAAAAAAACTACTAATGATCTTAAGTAAGTACATACACTCATAAAAGACTTGAAAAGCACCAGTGTAGTAGGACGGCACTCCATCATCATTGGAAACATTTTGTGAATACTTACATTTCAAAATGAGTTAAACAGTCTTAATCTAATTCACTTATTACAAAACCCCTCCATTCAATTAGTTTTTACAGTGTCTGCAGAGAGTAATCAGTAAAGGAAAGCAAGCCGTGTCCTTTGGCTAGCAAGATATGCTTTATAAAACTCTGGATGCGCTGTGAAAAGAAGAAGGTCATAAAACTGCATTGTTAAAATGTAGAGCCCACTCTCATTAAGTTAACGGCTGTACTGCTGCTATAAATGCACTGCTGTGGAGCTGAGGTCCTTATCCTGCTAGCTGTTTAAGAAACAGGGAGGAACATGTGATCAGCGACTGTGGTTGGAGTCAGAGCAGTCAGACAGAAACTCTGGAGCTTTAGGTTATAAATGGGAGTGAAAAATACTCATGGCAGAGAGAAGGCTGAAGGATGGTGACTATAGTTTTACCATTTCCATGTCCATTTAGCATGTCATCAAGGATCTAAACACAGTATGTGTTAAATATCCAGGATGGATGTCTTCTCTTTTACCAATCCATTGTTCCGTGTGAAATATCCAGATGACCCTGTCATATCATAAAGGTAATCATGAATCATGTATAGTACTGTGAAGGTAATTGGGCTAATATTAAAATAATGATAATGTAAAAATAATCTTACTATGATGATCGGAGCATATGTATGTATATGATCTGTGTGTGCCTTATCTCCTCCTTAATGGTTGGGACAATCTGAAAAAAAACTTTGCATGAATATGCAAGAGCAAAATTCAATTCAATTCCATTTTAATTCTATAACGCAACATCACAACATCAGTTGCCTCAAGGCGCTTAGCATGCATTTTCAGAATATGAGTGCACTTGCTGCCAAATGCAATGGTCAGATCTGTTTATTCGTTGAAAACTTGGAAAAATCGAGCTTGGTTGATTTAAAAAAATAAACGCTTCTGACTCATCAAATTATGAGAATGGTGTGAACAGCTTTGTTAAGAATAAGTGAATCCACAAAAGATTTTCGACGCATTAAACAGTACCACGCATTTTACACATCTAGTACTCTGAAGGTTAGTTTTCTGCTGTACCTCAGTATTTTTACTTTCTGTTGTTTTTTCCTTCTGTGAGAACGTCAACCCCATCCTACCTATCGTCACCTGTACCAATTACTTTCCTGTTGTTTAATGAGACAACTATCTGTTTGTATCACTTCTTGTGCCATCCTGTTCTTGGATTTAGTCCCTGGTTTCCAGACCTCACCCTTTTTTCTCTTGGGTTTCTATTCCTTTACTTTTTAGACTTTGTTGTTATTGGATTTTTTTGTTCACATCAAACCTCACTTTTTGCTGAAATATTCTGCCTCCTGCATCTAGGTCCTCACCTCTACAAGCCCTTAAAACAAGCCCTGCAGCAGTCTGAGGCTTACAAAAAGTCTTGAGAACAAAAGTACAGGGCAAAGATTGAGGCTGGATGATGGGAATTAATAAACAAACTGCGTACAAACCAGTACTGCAGATTGACATTGCACAGGGAACACTGGCAAGAAGCAAAGTGTAGGAAACACGTGGACAAGAGAAGACAGATGGATGACTAATATTAAGAACCGAGGACTTTAAATCTAAAACGAGACAGATGTTACAGAGACCAATGACAGCAGTGCAGCTAAATACAGGAAGTAAGACCAAACAAAACCCCCAAAACATAAAATGACTAAAAACAGACATGCGCATGGAAACATGGAAGGAAAGACAAAAATAAACACAATATTAAAACAATTAAGAAGGCCAAAATACAAACCAGACCAAACCAGTGTTGGGTGTAATATGCTACTGAAATCACATTACATTTTTTATTAACGTAAAGTGGCATGGATATGGACGTCACTTTTATGTTTTTACTGCATAAAAGAATAAAAGTGATGAAGATGAAACACAAACTACTTCTAGGAGAGAAACAATGGCATTTATGGTCTTTGCTAACATCTGCACAGATAGCATGCTAACACAAAGCTAGCAAAAAAAAAACAGAGTTAACAGCTGAGCGGCCCAGTAGCCAGAACCTGAACTTCAAGAGGTAATGAAGGCAGTGATGAGCATTTAGACTTTCAGCATTGTAGCCTCCATTTCTGCCTTTATACTTTTTTACATTAGAAGTAGTTTCAAGTTTCTTTGTGCTCATTGGGAGAGGGGCTTATGTTGGTGTGTGGCCCTGTAGGCTAATATTTACATTGTTAACTGGTAATTATTTAACAATGTGTTTCAAGTCATTTTACGCAGTAACGTGAAAGTAAAGTTTAATTAATTACTTTCTCCTGTGTCTAATTAAGTAACCTACTGCATTAGTTTGAAGAAAGTAACATGTCGTTATTAATAAATTACTTTTCTCTCTCTTTTTTTTTGAGTAACAACCTCAGCACTGCCCAAAACCATAACAGCATCACACAAATATCATATTGACTCAGGCTTTCTGTTTTTCTGTATAACAGTTTCTGACATTTAGCAGTTTAAACACACTAAAAAGGAGCTTAATTGTGTCATTAAGTTTTTCCTTCAGTGTGCAACACAAGTATTAACATGCTGTCCTTGCGCTCCTACATAGATGTCATTGTAACCCCCTAAAAAAGGGTTTAAAATAGTTCTTGAAAGTTTGCAAATAAATAAATAAAAGCCACATTCTGACAAACTCTAACGGTAAGGGGAAAAGGCTATATTTAAATCACTATGTGAAGAAAAAGAAATTATATTTGAGGAGGGCAAATAATTAAAGGTCATCCAGTCAAATCTACAAGACATGATGCTGAGAACATTAGGAGCCGGATTGCAGATAGAGACAGGGCTGGAATGATGATTTGTTCCCTATATTTAACACCCATTTAATCTCTCTCCCTCTTACTTCCCTTTCACTCCTTCTCACTCAGTCCCCCTCCCGTCTGTACGTAACACATTACAGTCTCCATAGCCACAGCTATGTCTTTAATAGGATGAGCAAAATCATGTTAAAGGATTTAAAACCTCTGCAGTGAATCGCTGTAGCGTTGCCAAGCTCACTCTCTGTCGTTCAGCTCCTCATTTTGTCTCCCCTCAAACACTCTCCCTGCTCAGAATTACTTAGCACTGGCTCACACCGTTCACTCCCACAGACTCCAGACTAATGAGAGAGGGCCAGCAAGGACGCAGCAAAAAAGAAAAGAAAAAAGAGAGCAATAGTAAGTGGTTGACTATTTGTGCCACCGTGTTTTTCACACTTTTATGTTCAGCGCAAGCCACATTAAAAGTTCAACATTTCAAAAAGAGCTCTGGTGCAAACGTCGTTTGCAGGATCTAAAAGAGTATTAAATACTGGCGAGAAAATGTTTCAGTATGAATGTTTGGAAAGGGGTGGGAAAGGGATGTCTGGTATCGAGGAGCACGACTTGAGGCTGCTGTTGGAATCAGAAATGTGAAACACAGAGGGTACAGCCTGTCCCAGTTTTCCCATCATTGTATCCAAATTTGCCAAGGATCTTTTAAATGAGTTGAAACCCATTTGGAGTGGATTAAATAGGGAAATCACATTACAATATGTAGCTGCTGGAAGTGCTATGTGTTATAGTTAATGGCTGTTTTAACACAACACTAATGGGACATAGGACATGTGGGTCATCCAACATCCCACATCCTGCTTAGCAAAGTAGATGAGACATTTGATTAAAATGTTTTGCCTTCCTTCATTACATGGTGCTAAAGTAAACCTTGCCTTTTTATAACAAAAAATTCTACAACGCACTTTTGGTCAGCAGCTGTGAGGTCTTAAATTCTTCATAAGTAACCATACTCACACTAAAAATGGTCCTGCAACATAATCAAATCTGTTAACTGTTTAAAGATAAGTCAGCTTGTGTCACTTCCAGTGTTCACCAGTCAGATGAGGATGTTTTGTAAGACTAAACAGGACGGCTAGGATTATAGTCACACAGATGTTCAGATCATTTGTTATTCGCAGTGGAAACCTTGACATAAAATCACCATAATTATACTGATTAAATATACCCCTCTTTTTAATGTCTTTTGCACATGAGCACAGGCATGCTGACATGTGCACTGAGCTTATTGGAAAAAAAAAGTGTTAGTGAATGAACAAAGCAGCCAGGGGAATGAGCGAAGACATGCCCTTGCTGTGTTTTTCAAGGATGCAGCAGACCTGTGATTCAGTTGCGTTTTGTGAACAGCAGGAGGTGCTGGCTGACTGCGCTTGGCTTTCCTCATCGGTCTCTAATCCCGTACCGGCTCTGTCAGGGGGAGATAGTCACGGTCTGCGAGTAAGAGCATCAAGAAGGAGAGGGAAACCGGGATCGAAAAAAGGAAGATGGGAGGATACACGGGGACCGGCAAGGCAAATGGTGCTTTAGTAAGGTGTTAAGATGAAAAGTGAGGGTATAGGTGGTGTGGGGGGGACAAAAGTGTTGTGAGTACATCCACAGATGCGTATTTGGAGTGTGTGTGCAGTGCTGGATGGGTGATCCTTAAAGACATGTTTTGGTTTAGCAGAACCACTCGGTGGCTGCCTCTCCTCTCCCTGTCCTCTTTCTCTGTCTTCCCTGACTGGCTTCAGACCAACACTTCTTCTAGTGTTACAGCCTCTCCCATGCCCCCTACATCCACCTTCTCTCCCTTTTTCATCCCTCCCTCTCGTTCTCTGTTTTCTTCTTATCACTCTGTGAAATACTTCCTTATCGGATTCTCTCCCTGAGGCCCTTTGTCTCTTGGAGTTGCAGGTGAAATTAGAGGGTATAATTTCCTACAATCAGCAGAATCTGGTCCACAGCACCCCACCCCCTCCCCGCCTCTTCTGCCCTTCCGCCATACAACCACCCCCTTCTCACAATCCTCACCATGGCCAGGGGCAGAGGAACACCAGCAGACTCGGTGAGAAACCTCACTTCGTTCTGGGGTCACTTTTATCTTCTGATCGTGGGGAAAGCACAAACCGACACAAAGGAAAAGGGGCACTAATGAGCGTATTGGTCCGGTGTGTGTGTGAGTGTGTGTGCTGAGGTGGAGCGAATGAAGGTTAGACTCAAACGCATGGAGGAAAGTGGAGGGAAATTAAAGACAAAGAAGAAGCAGTGACGAAGGAGAAGCAAAACATTTAATGCACAGACGTATCTTCACACATGGATGTGAACATCACACACTGAAGCAATCTGCCACACTTGAGGAGATTATGCCGCTGAGTTTCCTGGATTATTCTCTTCTGTAGCCGCCGAAACATCCACCTCCCATCCCCCACCCACACAAAATACTGCCTCTCTCCATCTTTCTGCACTGGTCTGGGGTCTAGACTCAAGCAAGGATGCCCCAGTCTTCCACTGCTTACATAAGCATGCCCCCATCCTCTCTTGTGTCCCCAAAGCTGTCCAGTGAACACATGATCCCATCACTCAAACACTGATTCCACTGCTCTGACACTGCTCAGCCTGCAGGAGAGCCTGTCTGCAGTCAATTAGCTTCATATAGCATCTCAGCCATTTGACACTGTCTTAGATGCCGAACAACCTGCTTTCGTTAACTATGAACAATGCAATTCCACAGGAATGTTTTTCCCTCCAGCTAATCATGTTCCTTTCTCTAGTTTTACAGAACAAAGCTTTTTTTTAACCCCCTTTGTACTGTATGTTGTGGTGCACTTCACCATGCAATGATCACTCCGCAACACTGAGAATGGACAGTAAACTGTAATTATCTGGGGAACAGCTTGCGTACAAAGGTGTTTTTCACCTCAGAACTTAGTGTATCCTTTCCCCAGACTAATGAAATCTATCCATCTTTCACTCTGTCCTTGATCGCACCCACTTCCAGCGGGCTGCTCTGTCTCCACCACCACTCATGATGCTTTTTCTCTTTTGCTCTTCTATGTCTGTTTGTTGCTCGTACCCATTAATCTCCATTAACACAGTAAGAGTATTAATAGTTTCAGGGAGAGGAATGAAAATGGGAAGCTATTGGGACTTTTGGGGAAAATTACACTGGTCATTAAATGACTGATTTACAGTTTGAGCACTTCCTTACTTTGTATGCATTCGTGACTGTCCTCATTCCTGTTCCATCCTTATCTTCATGCTTGTTATTAGAATTTGTTAATGCCACTAGTATACTGTATTGATGCAAATGTTTTGCACCAGTGACTTATGTGTTTGATTGGTACAGTTCTGTTAAAGCAGTTCTAATTGACCAAAATATGGAGAATACAAGAAAAGAAGGGGCAAAAAAACGTATAGAACAAACTACACAAAAATCTAGACCAACGTATCTGCAAGCTAATCTAATGAAATGTAATGAAATGCTGGGTATATCGATGTTAATGCTGTTTTCTGTGTTGCCACCAAAGGAAAGCAGGAAGCTTGCAGGATTAATGTTAAGTCAGCCATTTAATCATCCTCCACATGTCTACAAAATAAATATCACAATAAAATCTAACAATTCTTCTTCTTTCCTCTAGCTAATCAAGATATCGGTCTTTTTAATAATCAACTTTATTAAAGTTTTAAATGATTTGTTGCCTATCAAAGTCATCTCCCATTGTGGTGTCAAAACCCACAAGGTTGCCTGTAGAGAGTCCAACAAGGACATACAAGAGAAATTCAGGTTACAAGTGTTGTCTATGTCAGCACAACTTTCATTGTGAAGCTATTTTTCAATCGTGACTTAAGGTCTAGAAAGGACGGGCGACTAATTGTTATATAGTGTTGAAATATTTTCTAAGTAGTTGCAACGTGGCAAAACTTGTCAGGGCAGATGGCTGCGCCTCTCTGCTAGAGGTTTCTTCCTGGTTTCTTCCTGTAAAAATTGAGTTTTTCCTTCCCGCTGTTGCCAAAGTGCTTGCTCACAGAAGGTCATATGATTGATGAGGTTTTCTCTGTTGTATTAATGTAGGGTCTACCTTACAATATTAAGCACCACGGGGCAACTGATGTTGTGATTTAGCGCTGTATAAATACATTTATTGTGTGTAGACTAATATAAGTCTAATATAATGGCACCTGTTACCTTAGTAACCATAAACAAGATTTGTGCAAATTAGGCAACAGTCAAATTAAAAATGATATGATAAAAATGAGTAAAAATGGTAACTCTTTGCAGGGCATTTTGGAAATATGCTGGAGCTCTCCATTCTTTCCAGGGCTTATGTTGAACAGCACTTGTTCGGATTTAGTAACTAGCTGAAACAGTTTTTTGGCACTGACTTTACTTGATTAATTAGTATTCCCTTTGACATTTTTTTTCTCAGGTTCGAAAAGGAACACTTGGATGCAACAAAATTGGCCGTGGCTCAAAACCTTTGAAGTAAAACTGCCTGGGTGAAGTCGACTATTGTAAACTGGATTAAGAGTCAAGGGGGTAATAAGTAATCAGTTTTTCATTCTTCAACAACTTCTGGTCTCCTGCTCTTCTCAGACATCCACTCTCCTTCTCCCTGCTTGCGTCATGTCTTTTACTCGGTCCTACTATTTGCTCAGCTCCAGCAGGAGACTACAGCAGTCTGTGGTGCAACATTTTTTCTCATTACTTTGTGAACTGAAGTGCACGACCAGAAACAAATTAATTCAGATAAACTTGGTGAGCTCCGCATCAGTTTTAGTTCATATAAGGATTTGCACCGTGACAGCTGCTATGGCACAATGATAAACGAAGAGGTGAGTCTCAAACGTTCATTAGCTCCTAATTAGTAGAATTGCTGTCTGAAAGATTACTACAACCCACAGACGCAGAAAAATGACACACACACAGATGATGACGCAAAGAAACACTTTGACGAGATGGAAAAAGAAAAAAAGCAGACTGCTAGGGGAGTGTGACAAATGATGCCTTAAGCCATGACGCACTAGATGGGCTGCAGTCCGAAAAACAATCAGAGAAAAAGGCCTCTCCCTCTTTCCACTCGCTATCCGGTAAGAGTAGCATACTTCTAAATGTGAATTTAGTCAGCGATACTCAGAAGAAGTAACTGAAGGCATATATGGGAGCAGAAATTTAACGAGCATTGCCATTGCATCAGCCAGTGTAAGAACAAGAGCACTGTATATGTCTGTGAAAGTTCTCAGTCATCCAGGTCATCGTAGTCAAAGGAGCTTGCAAAGAAAAGCGTCTGGACTTCTTTAAGTTACTGTGAGCGACCATCTTTGAACAGAGGCGGGGGTTTACGACACCAACTCTCTGCCATCTATAATCCAGTTTTGAGATCCCTTCCCAGACGCCTTAACGCCCACTGACATCCTGGGCCATCTGACCTCAGGAATTCGCATGATAAGGTGGGGCCAGGTTTCACAATGAACACACCCGAAACTCTGGCTGATTGGGACCCACACCCAGTTTCACACCTTGGCTCAGGCGATTAGAGGATCATCAGGGGGTCCTTTTGTCCCTCTGTGGGGGGTTTCTCCCACTAGGTTTATATCTGGGACTCTCCACCATTTGACCTTAGAACTGAAGAAGCTTCTCGGATGAGAGGTGAAACGTCTTCAAGCAACTTAAAGAAGTCCAGACGCTTTTCTTTGCAAGCTCCTTTGACTAAGAGCACTGTATGTTTATGGTGTGAATCCACTGCTAGTTTTAACCGACGCTGAACTTGCTGTCTTTAGGTCTGTAAAGTCCACTGTACGGTCTTCAGTGTGATGCATTTTATGGGTCCTCTCTCCAGTAAACTTGTGTCTTAAAATTAATCTCCGTTTAAAATCCTTATTGCCAAAAGCTTAGGCTGTCTGCTTTAAAGGCAGATACAGTGGCCTATTAAACCCCCACATTACCAGGATGTAAATTTTTACTACTCAATTTTTAAAGCGAGAGCTACAACATGTGCTGTCCTCAAATAACAGCATCTGTTTGGCACACGGAAGTGACAACGTTCTAACATATTCGTCTTGGCTTTCCAAGGCTTATTGTGCCAAGCTCCTCGTGTGCCGCAGCACCTCAAGTTAGAATAATAATCGGTGAGTAGAAATCTCCGAGGAAAATGAAAGCTATTACTCATTATCATATGAACAGATATGTCAGTCCATTTTTCGGAGTCAGTATTAGCGTTATCAATCACAGTCAAGTAGCGAGATGGCATGTGGAGTTTGCAGGACTAAAAAGTTTCATGGTAGCTGTTTTTAGCCTTAAAGCAACATACAGTACGAAGGTTTCTCTTCCGGTGTCTATGGTGGTGGCAGACATAAATCTATGCTGCTCTGTTGTTTGTTAATTTCCCCTTGGGGATAAAATTCTGATTCTGATAACACATGCTCTTCTGAGACTCCAGAAAGTAAATACAAAACAACATAGCTCCTGCGATCACTCAGGTATGCAAAGCCTTCCATGACTGTAAAGTGGCATGGCATCATGGAGAGGCTCATCCACACTTGTGTGTGTAGTGACGAAAAGAAGAATTTTGCAGATGTAAGCAGTAGAAATCAGCTTCCTCCTGAGGGTGCTGGACTCACTCTCAGAGCCAGGGTCACTCGCTTAGTCATATAGGAGGGGCTTATAGTAGAGAAGCTACTCCTGTGTATTAAAACGAGTCAGTCGAATTGTTTGGGCATCTGAGTAAGATGCTTGCTAGCTCAGGCTTTTCAGGCAAATGCAATGGAGATAACATGACAGGGTAGACCCAGGACACAACTGGCTTCAACTGCTGTCCATCTTTCTCAGTCATGAGTCAAGGTCATGGTGGTCCAAGGAGCTTAGAAATAAAGCAACTGGACTTCTTTAAGTTTCTTGAAGATGTTTCAACTCTAATCCAATAAGCTTCTTCATTTATAAAACCAAAAGGTGGAGAGTCCGAGGTATTTAATCCTTAGTGGTTGTCCCTTACCAGGGTCATTGACCCACTATTGATCTTTATTTGATATACCTTTATTAGTCCCACAAGGGGAAATTTCATAAGGCTGCCGACCTGTTGCACGCAATGGCGGTGCCATCTTACCCTCCGACCATACATACATTACACAAAACATCACATGGGGAAGACAGGTCAGAGAGGTATAACAATGGAAAAATGCACCACATGAGAAAAGATAAGGAGAAAAAAATAACTCCCCCCAGACTGAGCTCCAACAGGGAGATCAGTTTGAGAACAGAAAAAAACACCTCTGCACATAGCACATGAAAAAATTCTTAACACACCAAAGAAACACATGACAAGCAACAGGGGTGGGTAAAGGGTGAGAGAGAGCCAATTTAGACAGTACATCCGGCCTGCGTGGGCTGGTCTCCTTGATCCACCGTCAGCATCGGAAGGGAATAAGCGTCGAAGGCGTTTGGAAAGGGAGGGGGGATGAGTGTGTGCATATCAGTGTATATGTATGTGTGTGTGTGTCCAGAGTTCAGCTGAGACAGTGTCCTTCACCCTGCTAGGCTAAGTAAACAGTCTTCCAGCCAACCCAGGTGGCCTTGCATGGAATGGGAAGGACAGTCTAAACACAGTCGTTATCAGGGTGTTTTTGTTCGGCTCCAGCCTTGAGACCGCAGCTGGCGCCGAGAGGGTATCCGCATGAAGTGATGGTGCTTTTTACTTTAGTGCGAACAGCTCATATGAATTTCAAAGCAGTTCTACAGTCCAACACTGGTCTCTCAATCTCCCGTTGGAGAGCCGCGAGCTTCGCCATACTTGCGTTCTGTGATGTTGTCATTCTTGTGCTCAAGGAGCCGATTTCTGGAACTCACGGCAGTGTGCCCCCCCGAGATGTCATCCACTTTGCGCCCAGAGATGTTATTTCGAGCTAGCCCTTCCGAGATGTAATCCAGTCTGCAGTCAGAGATCTTATTCTGAGTATTCACAGCAGCCGTAGCCTCTCCAAGATCTTATCCGTGCTGCACTCAATGAGCCCATTTTGAGAACCTCACGCCTCTTCCCATCGTTCCAATCCCAGCGGGCAGCCTTGTGGGGGTTTGAACAGCCAATTCCGCTTTCTTAATTCTTCGATAACTCAGGGCCAAGCCAGCTCCGATCAGCCAGAACCCTGTTACCATGGTTCCGAATAGGTAGATATCTTCAGCACTCAGGCTCACCCAAGCCCAAACTTCTCGTTGAGAAAGGGGTGTCAATTGCATTTAGGGACCAGTTGATCCAATCCATAATTCCTCTTTTAGGTTTTAGAGAACAGACTGTGAGAGAATGTTCCAGGGAAAAGTAATACAAAAAACACGAGACTAGAATATCAAGGGAAGCTAAGGGAGAGGAGGAGAGGAGAAAAGTGCGACCGCCTTCGTCAAGAGCAAGAGCAAGAAGATCATGTGCCCAAGGTGTGAAAAAAGGCGTCGGGTGACATCATTGTGAGACCTTGCTTCACCCTATCAAGTGAACCACTGAGATCACCTGACCCAAGATGTGAGTGGGGGCTGAGGTGGCTGGGAAGGGATCTTAAAACTTCACTGTAGGTGGAAGACAGTCGGTGTCGTAACCCAGCCTCTCTGTTCAATGATGGTTGTTCACAGTGGACGTAGATGGCCTCCATCTGTCTTCTCTGTCCAAAATGTGAAGAATTGGCATCCTCAAAAGTGTGACCTTTATCCTATAGATGCAAATGTACAGCTGAGTCTGTTGCTGTCGAGTTATTTTTTGCTAAACCCATGGTTCATGTGGCTAACAGTACATCCACACAGCATTTCAGCTATGTTTAGTGCAAGTCTGACACTTGCATTTTAGTCTAGGTAAACCCACCCAGGTAAAGAGTTGATTTTTCACTTGCAATATAAACTCTTAAACTCAGCTCATTTTTACCATCTATGATAACATCACTAATAGGTTTCTTACAACTTTCCAGATTCCTCCCACTTCACAGGATTGTCAAGTAAATTTTCTTAATACAGCCAAGTCTTACATTTCTTTAGTGTGGACATTGCTCAGCTGGTTGACACAGAGATAAATAAACATGGTGGATTTAAGTGTCAGTGAGAGTCAGTCAGGAGATTTACATCCACACATCAGTCTCATCTGATAAGCTGACATAAATATCCAGTACACTCATCACCCACTTGTGCCAGTGTGAGAGAGTAACATGTTTGGAGAACACTGCTGTGTGTCTAATAGCGTGAGTGAAAGGTATCATGTTAATATTTTAAACACAGGCAGTGTCAGCGCTGTTGAGAGACAGGCTTAATTTTGTGACAGATGAGGGGTTAGGGGTAAACAAGGCTTTGGCTGTCCTCCATGGGAACTGAGAGGACAGAGTTGGTGGATTAAATCTCAGTTTTGGCCGAGAAGCATCTTGCCTGTGGCGGCATGTATGCAAATCCATGAGCTGATTACCGAAGGCATGTGCATCAGGCACAATATGCTAGTTCACTGTGCAATCTCAGCAATGAAATTTCACATTTTAGCTCAGAAATACATGTATAATGTCTAATTAATCCAACAGGATTGGAGAGAAAATTCAGTCGTTGCCACAAAAGCGCGTTTTCCATCGGCAGGTTAAAGCACAGGTGTTAATTAGTCTGCATTTGAAACCGTTTGGAACACAACAGTGGGTCACTGACTTGCTCTGTTGCCTCGCAGCAAGCTGTTTCCTCAGAGGTGAGAATGTGACTGTGATGGTGTTAATCTGTTTTAGCCTTGTGATGGACAGGCATCCAGCCCAGGGCATGCTAGGATAAGCTGTTGCCCTCTGTGAGGTAAAGGTAAGGTAAGGTTTCAAAATTTTACAACGCAGCACTATAACTGATTTATCCAATTTTTTTTTTTAAAAGGACCAGAATTGCACAAGTGGAAGTGGCACAAGCCTCCTATGAATTTATACATGTACAGTTGAGTTCAAATCATGCCCTGGCGTGTACCTCACTGCTTCTAAAGCCGGATTTAAATTTGGTTCACGTGAGATAAACAGCAGGCTCTGACCCCTTAAATTAAACTTATCAAGACTACTCCTGTGCAGTGCCCATTTCTGAACACAGCACATAGAGTAGAGCACATGAGGTCAGGCTGCTGAGAGTGCATTTTAAACTAAATAAAGTTGGCATGTATAATCAAAAATACTTATCAAACCCAGCAAAATTAAGCGCCACAAAAAAACCCCTTACCTTATATGATGAATATATGCCCTTCCTCAAATTTGTTACTGGGCATTCAAAAAGAAATATCCATAAAAAACAATAGATGTTTTCTTTAACTTTTAAGCGTCCTCTTGTGTGTTAGTTAATTGTGCTACACAGGTGGGGCAGTGCTTGTTCACTGGCTTGCTTGGTGCAGCAAATAAAAAAAAATGTTTTTCCCCGGTCTCTATGTGTGTGTGACGGTGCATGTGTGCTTGTCTTCATATCACAGCAGGTGATTAATTATCATATGCCGGAGGATTTCCATTAGAACTGTCATGCTTTTTGCACGTCTTGGTGTTAGATGTTAGATTTTCAGTTTTTCAAAGCCCAGTGGCAAAATTCATGGGGACGGATGATGGTAAAGAAGGGATAGATCCTATCTAGAACATCTTCTATCAAATAAGTAATTTGCTGTTAACTTACAAAAGTTGTAAAAGCCCATAGAAAGTGAAATACAGAAATCTACACCTCATTATTTATGGTCACTCTTGGAATGACCATGTCCTGCATCAGCCTCTTTTTTTTTAAAACAAATATAAGATCCCATGGCATTGCCTCTGGCTGGGGCATATGCGGGGCATGACTTGTGCTAAGTTGATAATAACAAAGATCTGCATGGTCTGCTCACAATAGCGTAAGCAAGCCCCCAGCAAGAGACTTGACTGCAATATCCATTAATCCACTGCAGTTTCCCACTGGTTCAAAGGCTGTCTTGCAGCGGAGCTCTACAACATCAAAGAGAGCTCTCTTATGAAGGGTAGCAGTAAAATGTGAAACTCAGCTATCTACCAAGCTGCAGAAGATTGTTTGGAATCCACCAAGAGATGCAATTACAGCTGGTTTTGATTGAAATGACCTCTGCATGCAAAGGGTGAAGATGCTTTCGTTCTGCTCATAGCCCTCTAATGATGTCAGCAGTAATTTCAGCATTAATTTAACGGTACAACTTCCTCTCATTGAATATGACATACGGTTGGTGATTAGTCCGAAACAAGTCTTTATATTAAGGGCCATCAGTCAAACAATACTGTTTGGTCTGGGTCTAAACAGAGCGCGTTGTGTGTGACGTCCTCTTTTGCTCGTGCGGGCCGCTTTGAGGGCCGCGAACGGTTCACACTAGAGCGCGTTTGCTGTCACATTTTATTTGTAGTGTGAACAACCAGACAAAAAAATCGGATTTGATCAAAAAATCGAAACTGAGCTTTAAGACCTGCAGTGTGAACGTAGCCTTACTGTAGATTATCTGGTTGTTGGGTTGTGTACCAAAGTCATCAACAGTGAACTTGCAGTGTGCCCTCTGGTGGACAAGCTATGCAGCGTCAGTATTCAGGTTTGAAGGGTGTTTTTCCTTTACTTTTGTTATTTCATTGATCTTTCATTATAAAAGCTCACACTGATAAATCGGCAAATAGCCAATATTGGCCGATAATACTAATCAAATTTAAAGCACAGCTGTTATCTCTAACAATATGATTGTTATAGAATAGCAAGACCATCTGCAGACACTTTTCTGTAAGGAAAACGTTAACTATTTCAGCTGGTCTGTCTGACATCCCTCACACTCAGCACACTGAGAATCATGCTGTAGTTGGTGTTTGTGTGAGCTTAAGCTTGGTGATAGGACACTGTGAAAATGCTATGCTTTTTTTTTTTTTTTAACAGAGAGCAGTTTATAATTTGTTCTAATGACTCAACACAGCTGGAATTGTGTGCATTTACGCCATAAATGTTCTCCACCTGTGAGTCATGCAGGCTCTTTCCACATCAGTGTTCTCCCCGATGATCCATACTCATATACCTTAAGAGAAATCTATCTGCAGTGTTTACTTTAAATAGCTTACATATCTTGCAATACATTATGTGGAGTATATGTTGCTGTCTTACTTTAATGATTATTTGGCTATTGAGCAGAAATTAATTGATGTCTCAAACTTGAAACTGAACAAACATCATGATTCAATAATGATTTGTTTTATTCTCTACATTCATCTAATCTCTATCTCGAATCATTATCCTAAAAAAATATGCAGTTTATGCTGACACCTTATAAATGTGGTGCTGTCAGTCTAATTTAGTACAGTTCATACTATCCATTTTTTAGATCATTCTTGTCTCTTTAACGATCAGACACAATCATTTTCCTCTTAGTTTTATCTCTTTCTATCATTGCAATGCCCTTAAACTGTTATCTGTACATCTGTAAAGGTCATGCTTGTTTCATGGATGTTTTTGACATTTCAAGCATTTTACAGCTTTGTTACTATATATATATATATATATATATATAGAAAAGCTTTTTGTACTGTGTTGTATTGCTTTAACTTTGAAGATAGATGACGCTTGATAAAACAAAGTACTAACTTATTGAGAGATAGGGTACAGATAAGTGGGGAAAGTGAGAAAACACTGCTTACCTCCCCCACCTGCATTACCACGCTGAGGTAGCTTTTAGCTGTTCTCATCTGCTGCAATAAAGTTACTCACTGGTGAGCAGATAAGTCTAGCTGTGCTGGACAGCCTCCAGGTGTAAAAGTGTGCAACTGCATGAGTGTGAGCGTTGTTGCTTTAAGAGATATGCAGGTATATAAAAGATTAAAAACTTAATAAGACATCTACTTTATGCCTCCACCTTGCATCGCTTTTCTCCACTCCACCCAAGGAATATCAAAAGTAGCACAAGAAATAATTACATCAGAATGGAAGGCTTTAAGTGGATTTGTTTGATGGCTGCTGTGACCACCGGATAAGTGTGACAGATGAGGCACACAGAGGCTGGAAATAGACTGTATCGTAACTCTAAACAGAAAGCTATACACCTTGGACAGAGATCAAGGTTGGAAAAGGAAACTCAGAGCAAGATTACACTGAAAAAGGCTGTGGCATGGTTAAGATAATGTATTAAAATAGGGTTCAGTGAAATAGCTCTTGTTGAAGGAAAATCTAGCTTAGTTGGTGTCCGGGATTTTGTAAAGCTTTTCCTTTCTGTAATTTTAGCTTCTCAGAAGTTAAAATACTTACCTTCTTTCGCATATGGCATCGCATTTCATCATGTTACTGTCACAATTGATTCAGACATCCCAAACCTTATAGAGCCATTGCAAAAAACATTTTTCCTGTGATTCTGTAGCAGGAGCTGAGAAAAAAAATCACAAAGTGGAAAAAGCTAAGAACAGGGTTTTCGGAACTTCAGCAATGAGTGATACGGGTGCAATAATGGATGTGTAATGTTTTCCA
>NW_005187481.1:2636784-2641773 GCF_000239375.1 Pundamilia nyererei | reverse complement strand
GCGACCCGCCAGGGAAAGGGGGCCCAGGCCCATCCAGAGTCAGTAGTTAAGTAGTTGAGTAGTATAGTTGGTAGTTAGTTAGACAGTTAGACATAGCTGTAGATTCACATGGCATAGAAAAAGAAAATACTTAAAATTTGCACATGTACACATGTGGCACAACAACAGTAACTTCATTAACTTACAAGCTGATCAGACTCTGTTGTAAAAACTGTTTTTCATCCCACAAGTTCACAATTATACACAGATTTCAGGTTTATTCAGCAAACTTGTTTCTAATGAAGCAGCCCTTCTGTGGGTAACTCTGGCATTCTGGGATGATTCATCAGTCTCAAACAGTTCCATCAGTTTCTAATAGAAGAGTTCACCCTCATATCAGAACACAGCAATTCTCCTTCAGGTGCCACTCATTGATCTGAACTGTCATGCTGTTTAGTGCTTCAAACCTGCACTTACACTGTTATTTTGATAAGTACACCACTTTCTCCTTCATCAAGTCGGCTCATTTTAAAATTTTAATAAGATTCATCATGTGGGGTTCTTGAATATTGCAAAAAAGGCAACCCATAAAAAATTCTTAAGATATTTCATTCTTAACCAAAGTGCTGGAACGATATTGCCATCCCTGGAGTTACTAATGCACTTAGCATTTTCCTGCCATATTTCCTTATTGTTATTTTTTGCATTCTTAGAAATACAGTTATAAAGAAAAGGTCTTTTCAGTTGATTAAGGAGGTGGGGTTCGTGCTCTTCACACTATGTCTGTAAGCAGCTGATATAGCTCTGGCTCCATGTGTGTTTGGACAAAATGTTCAAGAACCATATTAAGTTGTAGATCACCCACATCTTGGCAACCTTCAGAGCCCAACACAAATCATTGAAGTTATCAGTGTAGCAGAAGGAAGTAGATAAGGAGGGTAGAAATATGCTTCAACTTCATCAGCATAGCAAGTCAGTGAAAACATTGGATGGCATGTCTAAGATGAGCAAAATATGCTTCTTCCTATGAGACATAAATACATTAATTAATATGTACTCTGTGATTTTTATACACCCCATGTCTGCCTGCTTGGTGCTTCATGGCTCACGATGCAGTGTGGTTTGGGCATTATTACTCTTGAGGACTTGCTTATTAATACCATAAGTATGATTAGAAAAAAACAACATCAACAACAAAAACATGAGATAATCAGCACTGCTATTTTGTACAATAGTAGTATGATTATATTTTCACATATATGCCTTTTTAATGAGAATAAAGAGTAGAGAAGAAGTGCTGCCGTCTGATTTTCCATTTGAAGAATATTTGTAATAATAAACAGAACAATCTACTGAAACTGTGTTGAGAGCAGGTGGGGTGGTCCTGGTTAGTTTAGAGCCTTCTAGAGACGTTATGATCCTAATTCATTACATCTGCGATGGGAGGTGCCCATCTGACATGCCAGTTTTCGCCTACCGCTTCTCTCCTCAACCACCTTAACTGGATGTCTGAATCACATTCTTACAGCTAAATGAATAATGCTGGTTACACAGCACTGTGTGTAAATCTATACCAGCGTCACATATATATAAGGTCATTCTAGTTTTGTTGAGTCAATCACAGTGAGTTATTCTCAGAATTTGCAGTAAGTGTTGTGTAGTGAAATGCCAAAAAAGACTGATGGGACACTTGAGAGATCTCCAGAAACATAAAATCAATATTTATATTGAACACACAGCCAATCTCAAAACCCACTTATTCGACCTCATTTTGCTGCCACTTCTGTATTCCTACTTTGAACTGATTCTCTGTGAACGCTCTTCATAAATGCGACAACACGCAATAAAAATAAATAAATAAATATCTGCTGTATCACCTCTGGTCTGTAAACATGTAAACACACCATGATTGCATTTCTGAGCCGTTTGTGTTCACTAAAAAAACCCAATCCTTTGGGGATGATGAGAATCGGCTGTAGCAAGACTGGTTCATAAATCAGGAGTCTTTATTTAAACCCAAACGTTTCATTTCCATTCCTGAACCATGAAATGAAAGGTCACCCTAATCTGGTCTATTTCTGCTTTATAGAAACTGGAGAATAAATATTGGCAAGCAGGGGAAAAGAGAAGTAATAATGATCCCCAGCTTGTATTAATGACACTAAAATATTGCTGTTGCATGCGAGCAGTTAAATTCATATTCTACCAACACATTACAGTGACTGTAAACAAAACAAACAAAAGCATTAGAGATGTGTCACAGTTAACTGGTTTAAAAAAATATTATTTATAGACTGCATCTCACAGGTCTAATGCTCACTGACAGAAAATTTAGTTTGGGGGAATTAAACAACATCTCACTTTGTTCTGAGTGCCCTGACATTCAGATGAATGGAGGATTAAAATCAGACACAGAGAATCTCCTTCTTGCTTGGTTTTCTTTAAAAGTATCCAGAATTAAAACTGTAACACTTTTTATATATCTCAATATTGCAAACACAATATTCCCCCTGCAAAAGCTTTATAACCTTGCTGTTAAGTACCTATCTGGCCTCGTCCCACCCTGTACTCCATCCCAGTGTCTGAAGTCCTTGGACAACTGAGTGGTACCTACCATCCCTTAGAATTCTCCCCCTGCATGGACCTACTGTCACTTGCAAAAGACTCCCACGTTGCTACATTTTTTATTCTAGGGCTATATCTTCTGCCTCTCTTTCTATATGCCCAAAGTTTCTTGAGTCCCTCAAAAGTGGGTACATAAATGCAAATTTGCAGCACTGTCAGACTCAGTATGGAAGGGGATCACACAGGACAAAGGGAAGGGCTTTAGTGTGGTGATGGCTGAACAAGCTGTGGTGAGAGCAAACTTTAAACACAGAGGCTTTCCAAAAATCTATATTCATCATGAAATCTTTACTTACTCTGAAAAAGTCAAGCTTAATCTTACAGATCTACCTGCTAAGACTTCACCTCAGGCAACAGTGTAGACAAAGACAATGAGAAAAACATCACGTACAAGTACAAAGACTATGTAGAGAAGATGGGTGTGTTTTCCTTTTTGTTAATTCTTGTGGTTTACTGACACAAAAAACTTTAGAAAAGTTGAATGTTTCAAAAGAATTCTAAGCAGGATTTGCAATTCCTGTAAAGAAGTGACGATAGTAATAAGATCAGTAAGATCCGTGTTTCAAATAATATTTTGTAGTCTGCTTGGAAACACTAGTTTGCTGTGAGAGTGTTCATGAGGGGTGCAAACAGGTTCAAATAGAGCCTAGAGATGGCAAAATTCTCTGTCTGCATGGCTCTTGTAACTTTAGCAGTTTTATAGATGGACAATATAAATTCTGAATATGTTTTCAAGTAGCTGTCCAGTTTAGCTAGCTACCTGATACCCATGCCAGTGCTGAATTAGCATGCAGAATAAAAGAGGCACAGTTATTGAGTGAACACCATAGAGAAACATGGATGTAGCCAACACAACACTTTGAGCATTTTGCCCATTGCCAACCAGCAACTAGGAAAACACTGCAAAAACACACAAAACACGATGAGAGTTGAATAAAATACAACAGAAATAGAAAAATATGCTGCAAGACTTAAAAAATATATATATAAAAAATTTAAAATCATGTAACAAAACTGACGTTTTGTTTTTTGGGAGACAATATGTGACGGAAAAGCTGCAAAGTGACAAGTAAACAGTAAATGGCTAATGGCAAGAATGCCTCTTCAACATGTGATGAAAACACATTAAATTACATTGTTTTCTTTCTTACAGCACTGATGAATCCTCTGTTTCTTTTAAGCCTGTTTCAGTGCTAGTTTACTTTGGTTTCTGTTGCTTTCGTAGCTGGTCCGTCACATTGCCGTATCCCCAGAAACTCTTCTGTTGTGTTTTTTTCTATTTCTGTTGTGTTTTGTGTGCTTTTGCAGAAAGTTGCACCAAAGTTGCTTTCACCATGTACATAAGGTAAGCACCTTTCTCAATTAAGAAATTGGGGTAGGTGAGTGTTATCATTTTGATATTATAATTTATGGTTCAAACTTTTGCTAGGTAGCTCCAGTATTCTGCACATGTCCTCACTGAAAGGGGATCATTAAACTCAATAATGTTGCAGACTGTTCTGCCCACAAAGTCATGAAATGTTTCCATTAACACCACACAGAGATATTTCTGTCTGGACCAGGACAACTGAATGACAGATTGGCCAAATGACAGGCCAGCTAGACATATCTAGAGCCATGGCATTAGCATGGTTACAAAAACATTATAAATAGATACATCTAAGCACACGATGTATGTAGAAATTAAATTTTCATTAACACAGTCACACAATAAAACATACTTACACTATCCCCAAACCATAAGCATAATACAATTCTGAATAAATACATAATAGCCATAATTTATCAATTATAAACATAGTAAAGTTGTGGTAGTCATACTTACATTGTTGTGTTGATGATTGTTCTTGTGGGAAACTGCATAAAGATGGTACTCTATCTGATAACAGACGACTGTTTCCTAAATAAACTTTCTGTACACTGGGAATATATTGGAAACAAAGTTATCAATAACATAACTACTTGAATGATTTAAAAAAAAAAATCAGCATAACTAGCTTTAATTAGACACCAGGCGTCTGCAAATCAAACTCAGGAGGTGTTGTACATAAAAAACGAGATTCCGTATCTGTCCGAATAATCAGTATTAAAAGCTAATTACCAGAATGGTCTGAACACTGTTAAAAAAGCAATGAAACTGAGAATGATATGTGCAGCTCAAAGCTAATGGGCAACTCACCCGTGGGTCATGGACACAGGAAAGAATATTTCTGTATGCAAGAAGCGGGCCTCGGATTCTACATGGTCGCATAATGGAGGGGGATTACGAAGAATACCTCCTGTCATCTGTGGACAGTATGATGAGCTGAGAGAGGATTGAAGGAGAGAGAGTGATGAAGAGAGGAGGGAGAAAGAGACAGAACTGGGCCAATTGTTTTGATGTGC
>NW_005187481.1:2633196-2636764 GCF_000239375.1 Pundamilia nyererei | reverse complement strand
TGTGTGTGTGTGTGTGTGTGTGTGTGTGTGTGTGTGTGTGTGTGTGTGTGTATCTATGTGTTAACATAAACATGGGCGCATGTCTAAAGTTCAGGGTAGCTATACTCCATCACAGTTCAATGAAGCAGCGTTTTCAAGGAGCACCTTGCAGCAGCTTTACTGTCTGTATTTCCATCAGTATATAAATCCCTGTCAACATTTCTTGCAGTTCTTTAATAAATAACCAATCATCAATTAAATAATTGCTTTGGCGTTATCAAGCTCACTGCTTTTACTCGGGTCTGAAAAAGATCTTGCAAGACAAAGTGTCTGATGAGCAATCATACGTTTGAGGAAATGAACAAACATCTTATTTCCAAATAACTTTTATAATCTATACTGATAAGAAATCCAAAATGTTCAGCTGGGATGGAGACTTCTGTCACAGTCTTCTGCTCCTTGTCAGCCACCACAGTGTCTGGTTGGTTAGCCAGCATCTGGTTGTCCGTCTGGAATTTGAAGTTGTTGGTTATTTTCAACCACTTTTAGATATGTGTTCCATCAGGACTTTGGGACTCCTACACAAATGTGGCTATATGCTATGCCATCCACCTGGCTAAGGCTTTCAGGGTTTGTTTTGTCTTACACTCTGTTACAGTGGACAGAGTGGACAGAGAGATAGCTGGACTATCTCATTTGGATCACCACATTGGGTTCTGGCTGCTGTGCTCGACGCCTGCTTCTGCGGATCTGGTTCTTAGGACTTGTTCTTGTGCTGTCGTGATCCGAGACTCTGTGCTATTCTTCAGGGTGGCCTTTTCTATCCTCTGGAAGAATATCTTGATGTCTGCCAGTATCTGCAGATGATGCATTCATGGAGGGGCTGGGTCTTCTATTATATTTTATCTTCCTCCTCCAGGTCATCTGTCTTGTGCTGCCTGAGGCAGTCATATAGCAGTTCTTCACAGAGGGACATTTTGATGTATTTTTCTTGTTTCGTTCTCAGTCGTGATTGTGACACACACTAATCCACACCCTCCCTCTTTTGATTGCACATAGACCCTCTTCGCATGGAACAGTGAGAAGTTTTCACGTCTTGGCGTCAATCTATTACCTCTTATATGGCCAGCTTAATTAATGACTGATAGGACTTTTCATTTGCCCTTTCTTTGCTATCAAATAGATGTTGGATGGATTAGTGTGTCAAATGTCTCATTGACTCCTGCCATATGGCTTGATGTCATTCATGTAGATGGCTGATGGTCACTTCACTTCTGCAATAAGGTGGATGACATGTATGGGGCATCAGTGATAGGGTTATTTATTGTCAATCAAGGCAGTGATTATGTTGATTCACCTATTAGCTGGTGCTTTGATCTCCTGGCGTTGCTTCCAGTGCCATTCTGAGCTTTGGGCATGTGTCAGCTTATGTGCCTACTCAGTTTACAGGAGATTCCATCCTACGGAAAGGCAAGTTACTCGCCAGTAGCTGGAAGTTACCCTTGTGTGAATCCTCATCAGCATTGTTCTGCTCTGTGTTAGCAGGTCTGGGTGTGCCTATTCTTTGTAGCTCATACAATTGTTCTGCCAGGTGATCACAGATATCTGTTAGGTGTTTCGGCCAAAAGGAGTTGGATCGTACTTGGTCCAGGCAGTGGACCACCTTTGTGATCTTCTTATTCTTGGTAGCTACTGTATATCTTAGCTCCATCCACCAAAGCCAATGGTATTGTGTAATGTCTCTTTCTCCCAGATATCCTTGCATCACTACTTAGTGTCATTTATGGATGTTCAGTCTTTGTGCTGCTGTTCCCTTGGAGCTGGGAGTAGGCTCTTTATGACTCCTTGGACAACATTTGCAGACCATTTATACTCTTGTTCTGATGTATCTTTTCTGGCAGCCAAGCTATCAGTCTGGTAGTTTCAAGAGTCTTACTTATGGGGTTTTTTGCAACCTGGTGCACTTTTATTAGCCAACTAATAGCTGTCCAAGCTACGTACTTTTCACAACTGTAATTACTTTTCAGGATGAAGATGGATAAACAATCCCTCCTTTCCATCTATCTTTCATCCATCTGGCTTATCTAGGGAAGATTATAAAAGACTGTTAAGTAACATGGAATGTACCAAAACCTGAGAATCATTATCCTTGGAAAAACATTTCTGTATAAAGCCCTTTAAAAGAGGATATGCTGTTAATACCCTCCGTTTCCATGTAATTTGATATGCATGCAGGGATTGTGCAATGGATTGTTTTTAGCAAAACATAATTTAATCCTCTTTTGTATATTATTCAGATGATGAGAATTTATACATGTACATTTGACAGAAAGCTCATTTGCTATTTTTATCATTCTTACTTTCATTTAGATTTACTGTTTCTTTCCTTCCTGAATAAAACATCCTAAGGCTGGCAGAGTCTCCTGTGTGAGCATTTGTGGGTATAAGAACCTAGCTAGGTGTTTGAGGCAAAAGTGATATGGTAATTAATTGACTCTAACCAGGATATTAAAGTGTTCTGGCATAATGAGTGTTTATTTTTTTTAGTTTGGTTTTGTGCTGATACAGTAGGTCTTACAAAGAAATTAAAAAATGCTGGGTCTTAATGAGTCCTCTAAGTTTATAGCGTGATATTTCATTATAATATTGGACACATTTCTTAACCTTGAGACAGTATAATGTCCCAAGAATCCCCACTTAGCTTTCTTTTGGTGTAACTTGGCATGTATTTGTGACTGGGAAAAGCAAAAAGAAGAACAACCTTTGGCAATGTGTGCAATGCAATGTCCATTAGGAGATTGATTCTTAACCCAGAGTAAGACTAGGGAGTGGCTGGGGATTGTTGGAAATGGTGGGGATTGTTGGAAGGGAGGGGAGGATCATTAGAAAAAAAAATCCTTTTTATGTTTTCACATCAATACAAACTGCATTATCTCATGCGTGGTTCTCTCTCCTCTGCCCCAGGCATGCCCTCGTCGGTCGCTGAGACTAAACATCTGCTGTCACTTGTCAATCAAGTTCTGAGAGACAGTGACCTTGCGCGGCATTGTTAGAAACGATCTGAATTGAGCTTGCATTTTGAAGTCGCCTCTACTGCTGGTTTCCCCAGCGACTGGCTTGTAAAAAGGTGCCGTGTCAAATAAAACTGGATTGATTGCCAATCAGATAAGTTAATTTATTGGCTCTGAGTCTGAGGGGTTGGGCCAGAGATGTCTAGTGTTTTTATATCCAGTTTTGCTACAGATTCATTGATGGCTTTTTCAAATTATGGCCCAAATCTTTTAAGATAATTTATATATATCTACTTTTACAAGCAAATTCATGACATTTCGTGTATAAATGCAGTCAAATGCATGGGTTGTTTTCATTCCATTCAGTGAAATAAAGGAACAACTTTAATCAGACCTGCTCTTTTTCTAAAATTTCAAACATAAAGTCTGCCTTTGGAAGAGCAGGACAGTATGTGTGTGTTGGCAGGGCTAGCTGTCTTACTCAATCTGTCCTAACTCATGTTTCTGTCAGGGTTAGTGTAAGCCAGCAGTCGGCTATGTCAGACACTAAATGTCAGTTTCAGGGTACAGAGACACCC
>NW_005187481.1:2592840-2633176 GCF_000239375.1 Pundamilia nyererei | reverse complement strand
CCCCCCCCCCACCCACCCCCCACTCAATTGTATATGTAAAGCTGAAGGAAGCAAAGAAGAATATGGAGATTACTATCATGTAAGTGAGTTTCAAAGAGGGAGATGAAGAAAAACACAGACTAGAGATGAGCAATTATACAGCAGGGAAGGCTCCATTACAAAATATGCTGATTTGCTCTGTGTGTGTGTGTGTTGGGTGTGTGTGTGAGTGGGTGCATGTGACAGGAAGGTAGCACGTGGTGATGCTGCTCCTCTCGAGGAGACAGAGAACTGTCACAATCTGCACCTCCAGCACTCTCTGGTGTCTTTCTCCTACTCTGGCGCTGTGTCTCTGTTTCAGGGGGGCTCTAGTTTGTTTTTTTAGGGGGATGTTTTCTGTGAAATAACAAAATTGTAGCCTCGGTGAAGTGGCTGTTAAGACGTCCTTCTCCCACATTTTCCTCCGTCTTCCCCGCCAAGCTCATTCTTACACATCACAGCCTCTGCCTCCCCCTCCCCTCCCTCAGTCTCTTTTGCTGTCTCTCGCTCCCCCCCCCCTTCCTTTCTCTCTCTGTCATGAATGTCACCTCTACTGATGGTGGCTGCTGGAATTCACACACACATACTCTCACAACCACTCGCTGACTTTGGATGGGAGGAGGAGGGGGGAGGGGAGGAGGAAAGAGGGGGGTTTCGGTGAGGTCTGTGGGAAAGAGGCATGCCATTGGAGGCAGAAGAGGAGTCTCTGCCTGTCTGTGTCCATGTCTCTGCTCCGTTCCCGGCTTCATTCCGACAAAGACCGTCAGTGTCCCGCCTGCTGTGCTACCTCTGGATTTAAGTCAGCTGGATTACTGCTTGGACTCTCGGCTCATTATTCCACGCTGCCACATTTAAATGGGAGGCAAAGTTGGACCGCCATGGAATGCACGAATGGTGAAAAACAGTTTGGTTTTTCTTGCGCTTTTAAGAGCTTCCTAGCATTCAAAATGAGCCCACTTTTCTTCTTTAAAAGTGTTTTTATACGTAAATTAATTTGAGCTCTTTCTCTTCTGTATCGCCTGTTTAAAGTAGGTTAGTTATTTTGCAATATAACATTTTGTACTTGGCTGCCAGGCCACATTTTGATGTGAAAGATGAGTGGGGAAGCGGGATAGAATCATGTCTCGAGCGTAACCTTTTGGAAAAGTCTGTCTTTTTAAAGCTGGTCTCAAAGTTTTACATTGAAAATGTGACTGTATCACTTTAAAAAAATTTTTTTCCTGGGATCTGTTACTGTCAGATTTTGATTTTTTTTTTTTTTTTTGGTCCATTACATTGGACTGCATGTGAACTTGCATCTTATCCAGTTCATCCCTCTCCAAGGGAACCCTCAAACTAAACTCTTCCCTGTTAACCCACTTAGACTCCCGATCTCCCCTGTGGGGTTTTCTTTATAACATTCGTCCTATTCTAGTGTACTGAGGAAAGCAAAAGCCAAACCAGCAAAGGGGGTACCGGGAAGGAAGTCACCCCCCTCCCAAAGGTGAGAGGGGGGGAAGATGGCAGCTCTCGCCAGCTCTCTCATTAGACAGAAACGGGCGGTCAAGGACGACCAAGCCAACCGACCGGTAGCCAGCAAGCGCAAGCCCTGTCCTAAGAGCAACAAGTCCCTGTGCCAGAAACAGATCCTTGTCCTGATCTCCAAAGTACGGCTATGCGGAGGTCGAAAAGGGCGAAATGACAAAAGACCAGGTGAGTCAACTAATATCATTTCCATCTTGCTTCTCTGTTCACCCATATTTTGGGATATTGTACCAGAGGTGAGAGCTACACCTGTTATCTTAAAACTGGGCTAAAATTACTTTTCACACTTCATGTAAATGCACTAAAATGAGATAAGTCACTTTTACACAAAGTTTTCCAATTCAACGTTCATTCTGAAAGACACTCACAGGGTTTTGTTATTAGTCCTTTTTCACATTGTTTGGTCCTCTTTTATTCCCTGTCCAAACAATGATGATCAACACTTCAACAAGATGCCTTGTAGCTCCGTTCGCACTTGATCATTGACACTTGTCAGTGTAATATTTGAGTTTTACATTAGCAGTTATTCTCAGTGCAGCCGCCTCCTGCATCCTCGCCTCTCCCAATGGTAGCCACAGCTTAAGGAAATTTTGCTGAACAAACATCATTCATAAAGAGGGCACATACCTTCATGGCTGATTGGAGAAGAAACTGTGAATTCAGAGTGAGAAAAGTGATGAAAAGTAAAAATTGATGAGCAGAGCTTAATGCTTGATGTGGACTTTCATTTCATTCTGAACGCCTTTGTTCACATATGTCTATATTGCTTCAACGTGATCCTCATTGCCAAAAGGTTTATTTACTATATTTATCATAGTTCACACTATTTACTACATTTGGTTGTTTTAAGTCTCAGAGCTTCTTAAATTTTGCCGCTGGTATTGTTTGATAATAAGAATTAATTGTGCTGGATCAATACATTTAAGCCCCCATATCATTCAAAAGGAGTAGCTTCCTGCTAGTCACACACACACATTTTAGTGCAAAATCAATGACAAAGTAAGCAGTTTTAATGCATTTGTATTTCTCAGACCCACATGTTTGTTTACTAGTTTAAGAGTTCTTTTTGTCAGTCCTCATTTATTTCTAATGAACAGTGAAGCTCACACCTAACCATTCACACTTGTCATTGTCATATCTGAGTTTCACATTAGCAGTCATTCTCAGCTCAGCCACCTCCTGCATCCTCACCTCTCCCAATGGTCGCCACATCTCTCAAGTCTGCATAATAAAAATAAAACAAGTTTTTAGTCAGACAAAACTCTGACATGAGTTTACATGCACATAACAGAGCTTTTGCATCTCCAGACATAATTATGCAGACCTGCACAAACAATAAATTGTCAAAATAGCTAAAAACCACTGCAATCCCAGTGCAGGCTTAATTCTGTCAGGTTGTCTGATATGCTTGGTCTTTGAAAGCAGAACTTCAGCTCTGAGTCTCTGAACAGAGATTCGTGTGGTGTGATGTGATGCTAAGATTCTTTTCTTTCTTACCACTTTAAGGATGCAAAACAAAAGCTTTGTAGTATTAGTGCTCATAAGATAGTGCTCATTATATGATGGCTTGCTATTTTTTTTAACATTTCGTACAAAGTAAGCGTCTTTGCTTTTCCTTATATGTTTACTTTTGTGTGCTTTAATTCAGGAGAAAAATCATGTTTTTTTTAATTTATTTTCAAAGTACTTTTTTCTTCTTTGGTGTGACTGCTGCAATGAATTGATGACTTCGAAATGTTTAGGCTCATTGGTGCACAAATAGCGACAGTAGTATGCTACAGAATATGTTGCTGAACAAACATCATTCTTAAAGAGGAAACATACCTTCACGGCTGATTGGAGAAGAAACCGTGAATTCAGAGTGTTTCCCCCACATGAGAATCAAAAGCGAAGAGCAGTGCTTCATGCTTGACGAGGACTTTCATTTCATTCTGCATCCCTTTGTTCACATATGTCTACATTGCTTCAACGGGATCCTCATTGCCAAAATATTGCTTTGCTGTATTTATCTTAGTTCACACTATTTACTGCATTTGGTCTGAGCATCTGAGTGTTTTACTCTTGGAGTTTCTTTAATTGTGTTGGTGGTATTGTTTGATGATAAGATTGTACTGGCTTAATACATTTAAGCCCGCATATCATTAAAACGGGAATAACTTCCTGTCAGTCACATCCAATGAACTATTCAGAAACCACGTCTGTTTTGACAAGACATTGCTAAAATTTTCAGATTTAACAGATGTGACATAACAATGAAAAAAATATTGCATCCCTAAATTCCCCTCACTATGCATCTGTTCAGTGTAGCCTAAACGATTCCTGTTTTCTATGAAAAGGGTTGTAAATTGTTTACATAATGAGTTGTCTGAGCTGCAGTGATTTGATGTGGACATGAATGAACCGACTATGACCACATATAGTACAGTTAATCGTGTTTTCAGGGAAAATCACCAGATATCCCATCTGCTGTTTGAGCTTTAAGCTTTGTGTGACATTCAGTGTTGGGGTCGTCATACAAAAATAATGCACATAATTATGAGTTAAAAATGTAAACCTGAGAGTACAGAGCCATATAAATCCCTATGCTAATGAAGGCACATACATTTTCTTTTAGTGTTTACGTATAAACACAGAACCAGCAGAAAAGCTGGTGAAAAACAGCCCAAAGAATACTTCTACAGTGACAGGTATGGGTAAAAATGGATGCTACATAGCAACAACGCTTATTACTGCTTTTGTTACCTGTTGACAATCAAGCTAGCTTTGTGTTAGTAGTAATAACAGTTGCTTGAACAGTAGCAATGTTAATACAGTTAGTACTGTAATGAGGTAATATTAAAGATGTAATAGAAAAATGTAATGTGATGGAAAGCGTTACAATCCACCACCACTTTTGGTGGTTTGAGGGTTTTTTGACATAAAAAATTGGGCTTGTATAGTGTTTTGAGTGCTCAAAATGAGTAGAGAAATCCCATATGAGCGCCATCGTCTGATCTCTGGTCTTTTTGTGCATTTACATTTAAACAATTTTAAAATGAATAAGAATGACAGGAGTGCTCAGAAATAAGGCCAACATAAAATGGCCACATGGTGGAAGCATCAAGATTTCACAAAGCAAGATTTTTCAAAGATTTGATGAACAGATAAAATGAGAGTAACTCTTAATGGACCAGATGAAAGCACAGTGGAGGGTATTGGTATTGGTTGCTTCCTTTAAGGATGAGCTATTTGGACTGTCTACAATTTGGGACATCAGAGAGTATAGAGCATTTAAAGCAGAGAGAACAATAATGCGGGACAATGCTCCATCATATACATCTAAGTACTCTACTGCCTGATCACCCAGGAAAAGCCTTAAGTACAACCAGTTGTCCACCTTTTTAGGCTGGCCAGCGAACTCACAGAGCAGAATAAGGACTACAGTTAACAGCCACAATCCGAAAGGTGAAGCCAGACTCCCAGTACGACCGCATGAAAGTCACTGGAGAGTTAGCTGAATAATTTCAGAGCCACAACAACAAAGTGTCGACCCTGCCAGTAGGGAAGCAAAGATACTTAAACTTTAGATTGTTTTATTGGTAACATTCCCACTCATAGGCAAGGAAAGTAATATCTGCAAAAGTGTATGCAAATGGACTGGGGGGAGGGGAAATAACAGGCCTTTATATAGCATTGTGTGGACCATGGGGACATTGGAAGGATATGCAATGTAAATATCTTATATAAGTTCTATGGATTTAAAAAAAGGCTTAGAGATTGGAGATTAAACTTCCATTATATAACACAAGTGCATATCTTTTAAAAACATGTACATATAAAAGCCATTTGCACAAGTTAATACTCTGATGCCAAAAAATATAATTATATGTTTTCTGTCTCCACATGTAAATTCTCTTCCTGCAGTGTTTTTGAGCCGCGAATAGTTTCAGTTGTCATTTTAGCATCACACCAGCAGACACAAGCTAAATTTATTACTGCTACTGCCCACCACTTGTAAATGTGGCTGGCACAAATCACAGAAAGGATGATCATCTACCTGATTTTACCGTGTAATCACCTTCCTCTGGGTGTCCTGCATAGTCCCTTACTGTACAGAAAACCCTTTCAAGTGGTTGCCCTGTCAGGGATCTATACTCCTGCCCTTCTTTCAGATCAATTTGGCTCATTAATGTATAGCAATTAATCAATAATCTCCCTCTTGGTTTGTTCAAGGTTGAATCTGACTTGAAAAGTGAAAGGATATCAAACTCCCTAGCCCTGCAGATTAACTTTGGTACCTTTTTTCTAAGTTAAATCACACAAGCACACGGACAACAGATCTGGAAAAAACAAGCACTAGCAGGTAGGTATAAAATGAGATACAGAAAAAAATTCAGATAAAATATTATATATTGTGATTTTGGTGGACAAAAATTTTAGTAGGCTTCAGAGAGGTTTTACCATAAACATATACACATTAAAAATAGTAACACTATTAGCTGAGTCATTAGACACTAATGCATGCAAATATAGTGCAGACCTGGACATCTTGTAGCATTGAAAATGCTGTTTGGCATGGAGGTGCAGTAGTATGTTGTAGGTGTAAGCACTGGAGAAGCCAGTCAACAGTTGGAGCAGAAATGTAGGGCCTGGCTGGCAGGCAGCAGACCGGGTTACAAGGAGAGATCCAGCAGAGGATAGCATTAAGCTGACCCCAAGAGATCGAGGCTGCAAACTCGCTTACTCAACAACACCTGATCAGACAATGCAGTGTTAGGTAGCTTCTCATCAGAACTTTACTGACTGTGACAGGGGTCAGAGAGAGAGACAGAGAGAAAGAGACAGTGAAGCAGGGCAAGTCTGCAGAGGTAAACACAAGCTTAAAGAAAAGAGTAGAAGATATTACTAATGCCACAGAAAATTGTTTTTGGGGGTGGATGGTGATGACGGGGGTGGACTCAGATCCAAAGATCAAAAATGCAGAAGAGTAAGGAGAGATATCGGTGGAGAGATTAAAGGAGAGGCGGGTGGGACAGCAGAGAGCTGTGAATCAGACTGTCATAGCTGCAGCATGTGGAGAAGAAGATGAGATGGGAAACCATGGGGTTGGATATTAAGTGCCACTGCAAAACACTTCTTCAGTTATCCTCTTAATCTGTTTAGAGAGTAGTCAGTCATGGTTCGAAAGTTGAGCATCTTTCCTGAATTGGAATGAAGGTTTGTGGGCGTTGTAGTGGGTTAAAGGTGGTTTTCAGTGTGGTATGGGTTAAATGGTTGATCTTAGTGGTAACCACAGCAATTTATTTTATACATTATTTTCTCTCTCATTCACACTATTGGTGTCAGACCATCTGTGAAAGGTGCTCACCTGCCATTGGGAGCAACTTTGACTTTAGCAACATGCCCTGGCTGTCAAACAAACCCTCAACCTGGCAATTAGAGGACAACCTGTTCCACCAGCTGAGCTCCAGCTGCCTGCTGCTGTTGAATAAGAATCCTGTCACTCGGACCAGGGATGGGAAACAAGGACTGATATAACTTGGTCTTATGCCAGACTGGTCAGTACCAAACTTTTAATAAGTGCCAAGACAAATGCTGTTGCTACAGTAATTCATTCTGACATGCAGAAGTTAGAAACTGCCTCCTCATAGTGAAGCTGATGGTTTCAAGTAATCTTGCCCTAGATTAGATTTACTTCCCGTAGGCTCTCTTCTTCTTCTTGTCCTTAGCGGGCGACCAGCGGCGGTGGTCTGCCGCGCAACCAGTACGCTGCTGTAGGTGCCGCAGGTTCTCTTGCTTGACCAACAATTATCTTCCACGCTTTTCTAAGGCGATGGTTCTTGCCTGCTCGAGGTCAAGTCGAAGGGTCTTCAAATAATCCTGGATTTGTTTCATCCATGTCTTCTTTGGTGCATTTCGATGCACCCTCCAATCGGTGGGGCGGGTCAAACAGAGTAGGCCATGGGTGTAGCGGCTCGGGTCCATTCGAAAACTGTGGCCAAACCAACGGAGTCGGCGGCGCTGGATTAGGTCGCCGATCGTCAGTTGGCTGCCGCAGCTGGTGAGGATGGTGTCATTCGAATGACTCAGTAAGCTCACTTTACTATATGTGTTGAAATTGCAGGTAAAGACAAATCCAAATGGAATAAAAACAGCAAGCTCAGTAGAAAAAAAACAGCATCTTTATCTGAAGCTGTGCAGCAGGTTTGAGTGCACCTGCTATACCGGCACCATCAGTGCATCCACCCGGCTCCCAGCTCTGATATTGATGGGATTTGCTAAAGTTAAAAAGAAGAAGAAGAAAAAATGCAACTGTCCCAACCTCAAGTCACGGAAACGTTAGCAATCGTCATTAAATTAAACCTGTAGTTATTAACTCTGGGCACCGTTTGCACTGGGGCTTTAGCACTTCTTTAAATGTTCCTAATTCGTTTTTGGACAAGCAGCAGCAATAGCTTCATCAGTGGAGAGCAGTCACACACTCAAGTCAAATCCCTTCTTAATTGCTAGTTGAGGGAAAACAAGGAGTGTTGGCAAGTTTATTTCAGATTCAATAGTGTTACCATGTCAGTATTATGCATGTACACAAACTGCAAGATTTTTAAAAAACACTCAGTGGAAGTTTAAACTAGAATTTACTGTCCTGACATTACGAGGTAACAAATGCCTTACTTTCTTTAGTTATTAAAACCTTTACCTGCAAGAAGATTGCTGTACATCCAACCCAGAGGCATAGTACCAAAAACTATTTCCTCCTCATTACGAATTTGAGGTGAAAATATCATTGGTGAGTGTCACAATGTACCTAGGTTATAGCTTATTTTGTGCAAAACTTGTAGAATAACATTAATAGGTTTCATTAGCTTAATGAGTTTCAACAAGACTGGCTACTGACAAGCAGGATCAATAATAGCACTCATTTCTAACTGCCCAGCTGTTACCAGATATATTATAAGTGTCCTGTTGCCCATTAAGTCTGGGCAAGAACAGAAAACTCAAGACTTACTTAAGACTTCTAACCCTATCTATGTTATTAGACAGCTATTGATTTAAATTTTAAAGACGAAATTAAAATTTTGCAGTAGAAGATTGTTTGTTTCGCATTATTGCAGGAAAGTTGTAATAAGATTAGTATTCATCACAATTTGACATATTTAGATGAGACAAACAGAAGATTAGTCGTTGGTTGCTGATGAGGTCATCCCACCAACGTCAGGAGATTTCCAGCACGAAAGAGCCCGCGGTATTCCACAGCCATCTAAACTATCTGGCACCAAATGGTGTGTCTTGAAAGAAAAAGTTTTAAGCTTTAATCTTTTGCAGTTTCTTGTGTAAAGTAAAAAACACCAGAGATTAAGAGATTTAGTTATTTTAATTTTGATGGTTTACCTAACTTTATATCTTTAAGTTACCTATGTCTAACAAATAAAGTGAGTGGACATGACAGACTGATCTCTTTTAATTTAAAGTATTATTACAGCTAGAGTTTAGGAGTTGGCTTGTGGAAAAAGATCCTGCCTTAGAGAGCTTGTTGACAATGGCTTTAAATCTTATTCAAAGTGAGGCAGGAGGAAGGATGTGTGTACAAAAAATGCCTCTTTTTCTTCCTGTCCTACTGAAGATGCCACCTTAACCTCCCACACATGCCTGCTAAATTGAATCTGTGGGTGCTTTGATTAAAGCTGACAAGGGGAGATTGAATTTACCTCTAACAAGAGAAAAACTGAGAATAGAGGACACCTACTGTAAAGAGGTAATGATGAGAAGACAAGTGGAGGGAAATTTGCAGAGTGTAAGAGGAAGGCGGTCATAAATGGAAGACAACCATGGGATACTGTGATGGGAAACCAAAAAATATATATTTTAGGGACATAAAAAGAGACCTATTACACAATTACATACTTTGCCTCATATATATTGTTAAACTAGTATATTCCAGTCGCTTCGGACTGCTCTTTTTTTTTCTATTATTGGCTCTACAATGTCACGGAGAGCAGATATCCCTGGTCATCTCAGGTACACGGCATGAGCTGTGAGTGAAGAAGCTCTCCGTCCCGTGGTGTCAAACCCTTGAGTTTATAAGAGACAGCAAATGAGAAGAAAGTTGGCTTATGGCTCAGTGACTGATTGCTAGTAGTTATAGTGACCAAATGGTTGCCCAGTGGTTGAGCTTGCAACACCATCAGAATCTGGACAGCAACCTTCGATCACAAGGCAATTGTTATGGTCACCTGGTGGGAGGTAACCTGTCTCCAAATAATGGCGGCCCATCTTAGGCTGACGACCATCACTATCACACAGGTTGGTGAAAGTCTGCAAAGAGCTGCAGTCTAATTTATAAGCACAGACAGATTACCAACACGTTGCAATCAATCTGAGTCAGTCTGTGGCGATATGCGCAACTCGTCTTGGCACTTCTCTTTACAATAGGAGACTGGACTCAGCTGGTTGCCAGTTTTCTGGATATGTTCCCATATAAAACCAAGGTTGTCCAGCACCTATATAATTTTGCAGTTAAATTGCCATCTTTTTTCTTTTCTCCAACAATTGTTTTACCTATTGTGATTAAAGAGAGAGGGAAGTAGCTAAAAGGACTTGTTTCAGACGATGAACTAAGGGACTGCACCAAGGCCCAATGTAAGATATCCATCTATCCATTTACAATCACTTATCTGGGTTCGGGTCATGAGGGCACCAGTCCAAGCAGAAAAGCTAAGAGATAGGACCAATGAAATGATAATGAGGTCTTTAACCTAAAATAGCTATTATTTCAATTACATAACAGAATTACTCGCAATGGAATATATACAATATGCTCTCCTAGTATTTTGTCTATGATAATGTGCAATATAAATATGGTACTGAAATGTCACAAGTCTGCCATTTTTGATACCTTACATGTTGATTAAGCATCAATACTTAAAAATGTGAATAGAGACTGAGGAGAAGCTTCTTCCCGCAGGCGATACGGTTTCTCAATCACACCCCACATAGTACTGACCCACACATATGGTTCTTAAACACACACTGGACATTCTGGACTTTGTTTATACTAATTCAATTAGATGCGTGGTCATCTAATCGAATCACTTCATCACTAAATCACTTTAAGCATATTTGCACTGCACAAGACACTTACAAATGTGGATTGCACAACACTGGACATTATATTTCTTCATTTCCATTTAATACTTGTACAGCTGCTGTTATTGTATATATATATATTTATATTTCTTCATACATTCTTATATATTTCTAGACTGTGTATTTGTGTATTGTGTATTTTGTTGTACAGTTATTTTATTTTCAACTTTAATTTATATATTTTTATCTTATTCTTCCCAGTTAAATTTAAATTAAATTTACCCTTTTTAATTTTCATATTTATTTCCTATCTTATTTATACCCTTATTTATTTATTTTTTCTTTAAGTCACGAGCACTTGTGTAAGCATTTCACTGCATATCGTACTGTGTATGACTGCGTATGTGACATATAAAATTTGAATTTGAATTTATTTGAATACATGCAAATTATTCCACTGGAAATGTTTGTGGCTGTTTCCTTGTTTGTATATTCTGTCAGGGTCTTTTCTATTTCCTATTTAAATGCTATATGTGTGGCAGCGTCTGCTAAAGTTAATCTCAGTCAAAGCTTGGCAGAAAATCTACAATGGGTGAGAAGCTGCCTTTAAGCATCTCTATGCATGACTTTCCTCTGCTGTGCGGGGACCTCATCATATAAGTGGTTCAGTAAAGAAAAACACTGCAAACCACACCTTTAATGTGTAAATCCTTTCCTGGCCCCAATCACACTGTTTAGCGCAGTCGCATGTTCGCTGGCATGATCATCACACATTCTGACAGAGGTCTGGACCCCTGTGGGAGTTCAGAGGATGTTTGTCTTTGTTTGTTCTGCATATATCAAGTGCCTATTTGTGTCCTTGCTGGCGGGTCAATTGGAGAAAAAAGGATAGGTGAGGCGTGAGCTTGAGCACTTCTCCACTTGTGTCTGTGTGTGTTTTACGTTTCAACCTGAAGAAACTTGCAGCATGGGGTCTGCCCCACATTACTCTGAATCCCCTGAGCTGAGCATGTTGTTAACTGTCACTGATACGTTTCTGTCATAATGCTAATGAAGCACATATGTGAATATTGAATGTGTGTCAGGGAAGCGTTGTGAGTCCTATTTGCTTGTGCTCGTGTGTGACATGCTCTTGTCAGTGCCATTAATAACAAGCAATAACTGTGCCTCACTTATGTGAATCGCTGCCATTGTCACAGGAAATGATTTATGAAGCCTTGAATTCAAATTAAGAGGCCACTCTTGAACTCGCTGCTGATGAGATACACCTCATTCGTTCCTATTCTTTCTTTAACCTCGCCCCGTCCTCCTATCCCTCTTCTACAACATCCCGTCTTCCCATCTCTCCTCTCCCTCCCCGTTATTCTTGTCGCATCTTTTTGCAGCTCCATCACTCCATCATTGCCCTTTTTTGTGTCGCACTTGCTGTCCTTATCTCTTTTATTTCTGGACATACACAGAGCATTCCTCACTCTTGTTAAAGTTGTTAGCTGGGTACCATGACTTCAGGCTTCCAATTCTCCTTTCCTTCCCTTCCCTCTCCCTCCTCTCTTTCCACAAGGTTGATAATTACTAGCAGCACTGTACTGTAGACCTGGCCCAGTTTAGAAAACGAGAAACTGTATTCTCCTTTTATTACATGCAGAATCAAACACACATGCGGGAGGCCGACTCGTTCTTTTATGTGTAAAATACAGTAGAGTACATGCATGCAAAAACACAGAGTGGAGTATTTTCACGCAAAAGGTAAGAGCGAATCGGGGACTCCTGCAAATATAAGCCAAGGAAAACCCCCGTTGTTCGATTGGGTCAAAGCAGAGGAAAATGCCCTTGGCTGCTCAGTCATGCAGGCCCCCAGTAATTACCTCCAACCTTATCGAGAGGAGCTCGCCTTTGGGGAGATCAGCCAGCAACATACTGAGCTCAAATCAAGCCAGATAAATACATTAGTGTAATGATAACCAACACTGAGACATACACTACGCTGATTAGAGATAAATCTCAACCGCTGCTTATTTTTCAGAGCAATTACACAGCAGCGAAGGGTTTAAGTGTCCTTGATGGCAGCCGGGATGTATGAAGTGATTACCTTGGGTTCTTATGTGCATTGACCTCATTTATACAGAGACCCACATAATTGCTGTGTGTATGGTTGAACTGGAGGGCTAGGCTCCATTCTCCCCCGTGCGATTCTCAAAATGATTATCGATGTGGAATGCAAATTGATGAGGGGCGTCCCGGTGTAAACCTAGCAGCGGCTTCTGCTGGGATTAGAGGAAAAGTCAATTTAATAAACAAACTGCTCTCGACAACTTACCTAACTTAATAATGTCTCCGTCTCGCTGTTTGAAAACTGCGTTATACTTTGTGCAGCAAACGTGGGACTTGTGTTGTGTCACATTTATGCGGCGTCTTTTAAATCCACATCTCTTAAGGGGAGACTCGCTACACACTTTCCTTTCTGCTTGTCATATTTCCTCTCATGTGTGGAGAGGTCACTTGAAAATGGGCCGGCTGATGAGTCAACATGTTGTCGGGTGAGCTGACAACACCTGTGTTGATGTACATAAACAGACAAGGAGCTCTCTTTGACCCACACTCCACTGACCTGGATCAGCGAATGTTTCCTGTCACTCAAGCCCACACATGTCCCAGGAGTGATGAATGTAGTCTTACACACACACACACACACACACACACACACACACACACACACGTGCTTCCTCTCCATGGGAAATACCCTGGACGGTGGAAGCTGCACGTTGTGCTGCTGGCATATTTAGAGAAAATTCTGCAAGGCAGATGTAGGTGTGTTCACCCTGAAAGAATGTGTGCACTGCCCGCTGCTCGTGTAACTACAGAACAGGGTTGCAACTGACTCTGGAAGAATCACAGCAGATAAACATGGTAGGATTAATGATGATCATGAGCTTTTTTTTCTTTTTTATTTTTTTTAAATATATGGTCACGTTTGAGTGCAGAAACACTGATTACCAAAAGCTTGTGTTCCATTTTCCAGCACACTTTCAATGTCATGCGTCTGATCATGACCCAATGAAAAATACATTGTTCTTCTTTTCTACAAAAACAAGGCTGGTTTGATTAATGGCCTCAGTTTCAACCCCCCCCCCCCCCAAAGGATTAACCGTCTCACGTTACTGTGTTAGATAATGTGTGCATAAATATATAAAGTTGAAACAATTGGCCAACTAGTGAATTTATAGAATTGCAGAGAGCCTGCAACCACTTTGATAAAAAGTTCAGTTTCTGAATCCAATTAAAGTAAGCAAACTGGATTTGCAAATATGTTTCAATAATTTCTCACAGTGTATATCACAGGCTGCAGCCCTTCATTACAGTTAATGGGACTGTAACTGCCCCCAAAACAATAAACTGATCTTAAAGCACTCTTAGTAAAAGTCCTGCTTACTTAAGTAAAATTCCAAAAAGCTGACAGATAAAAGTAATTTTAAATATTAAAAAGGCATCTACAGAAAGTCCCCTGTCACTTTATAATACTGAGTAAGGTGTTATATCATTGGTAATGCTTACGCAACAATGTGTAAATGCCCTCTTACAGAAGCATCTGGCTGAAGCGGAGCTAGTTTTAACTACTTTAGACACAGTTTGGAAATTTACTCTGCTGAAACAAGAGAAGGCCCTAACTAAAAAAGCTGCACAAGCTAAAACCACACTGAATCTTTAACAGGACATAAAAGTAACAATTAACGAGCAACTAAAGCTGGGACTATAGCTGTGCACGGTGGGCCATATTCAGACCCCTTAAGAGGGCAGAAACCAGTGAAACTCCTCTTTATGTCAGTGTAAAGAACTTTAACTAAACATTTAATGTCTGATATGTTTAAAAAAAAATTACTTCACTAACACACCTCAGTTTTTCAATATGATAACGAAAACTCTGTCAGCACGACTCTTTAGGCTTAATTAAGAAATAAAGGTGGAAAATTACATAAAAGATTCAATTGAATGTTATTGTTTTTGTTTTTTTCTTACTGTAAATCCATTTGTAGAAAGCATACATTTCCATAATAGACAGAGAAAATAGAAACTTTGTGTTTATCTATTACGTATTTACTTTGTTGTTGTATGAATGGGCATGGTGGAGCTCTTTATCAGCAGGAAAAGCTGCAAAACTTATGAAAATACAATTAAAATCCATATTGGGCCAAATTGCAGTCTTTGGTCTGTCTGTGATCCCCTGGGCCTTATTTTTTACACTCTGAGCTAGAATATTTGTTTTGAATACAGCTAAACAGAACTGAGAAACAGTGGAAATGGCAACCCCAAGTTTTAATTTTGCACCTGTGTGCTTTCTATCACTCCATTATGCAGTACTTTGACTTAGAGGACCATAAAATGGTCACTGTTTTGTCCCCTGCAATAGATCAAATATGCTTTTACTGTTTTAGAGCAAGTATGCCCTGTTATGCCAAAATCAGTACACATGACCTTTGATCCAGTAGCTCTCCAAGTTATCATCTTCTCTGTTTACCCCTGTGGAGCAGAAGTAGATACTCAGTGTGCACACTAAGCATGCTCATGATACAAACACTGGCTTTTTGCTCATGTAAACAACTCTGTGTGCTTTGCTAATCCAGAGGTAGACTGCTGTCAGACTGTGTCACTATCTATCAGAATGCTCCTCCAGGGCTTATAAAAGCAGGAGAAGTTGGCTTGCCTAATAATGTGCGCTTGCTATACTGTGGCATGTACACAAACTAGTTTAGGGGGTAAAGCACCATTTGTAACTTTAAAAAAATGAAGTCAGTTTAGTTAAGTCACTCAGTTTTCTGCAGATACAGATTCTGCTCATTTATTCATGTTATTGTTCTTCATTATATCGCAATATAAAGTCAGATGGCAAAAATGGCTGTTTATACACACCAGATAAATTAATAATAAATACATATATTTTTAATTTTTCTTCATTCCCATTGATTAACAAGTCTAGGAGGAGTTAGGGAACAGACACGTGTAAATTTGATACAATCATTATAGTAAGATATTTATTTAATTTAAGCCTTTAATCTAAATTGTTCTATTTAAATGAAACAAAAATCTCTCAGTAGTGATGCTGGACAATGGGCAGAAAATAAGATTTTCAGGTGTTTCTAGTTGACTCTTTAACAAAGTGTTAAATGTTCTTTACATTTACAACACAGCTAGCTTATTTAAACAGGTCAACATGGCTATTACTTTTAAAAACTGGCTAAAGAGAAGCTCACTCTTAGCTGAATGAATGAACAAATGTTTACTTTTGTCTTTTACATAACCTGTACTTCCCGAAATCAGACATATTACCCAACAACAACAGACCAAACATGACAGCATGTTTCCCACCGTGATCTAACATCAGCATATCAGAGTTGTATAATAACGTAAACATAAACAGAGACCTCCTAATAATGTTCCAGGAAATATTTTACTATGGTTTTCTAACCAAAGATGTAAATGCTGCATGTGCATATTTGACACAATCCATATATATATATAAGTCCATAATCCGCATGGAGTAATATGAAGAATTTGTCTAACATGTTACTGTTGTCCTCTTTACATGATTTAGAAAGATATATTTATAAAATGAAAAAAAAACATTAATAAAAATACATTTAAATGAATCTTCAATATCAAAGCCTATCCAAATCAGGAATGTGGACTTAAATAAATAAAATATAAATAATTTCAAAATAAAATGAAGGGAATTTTCCTGTCCCTTCCACGTTTAATATGTAATGATAATATTCCCCATCTTTAATGAGCAAAATAAGAAAAATTATATTTAAAACATTTGTGACATCTGTAATCTTTCTTGAATAAACAATAAGTTCTTACTTTTACCGTTTGCTCAGATTTCTTCTCCTCATGATTTTGTGAATTTCATTCAGTTTGCTGTTTAAAAAGACTTCAGATTCCAATTTGCTTTAAATCCCAGTGATATATTACACTATCCCCTCTTTTTGGACGGTAAACACAACAACCTATTTGCCATTCTCACCATGTTGGTCTGAAAATCTAAATGTTTGGCCAAACTCCTCGTCTTCATTATCCTTATGAAGTCTGCTTTTTTTTGTTTTTTAATCCCTGGCACAAACATCCTCTTTTTCCAGCTTATTTATTTGTCTCTCCAATCCATTAATACAACAAGCAACTACAATATGGCAATAGAAAACATATTTATTCCTTTTTACATAAGCCATTGGTGCCCTATAAAGAATTAGCTACCCAGTGAAATTCTTCATAAAGCCCTATTTCATCAATCTTAATATTGCGAGCCCACATAATCAGAGACCTCTTATTACCGGGAAGAATTCAGACACGAAAGACAGGACTATATCTCATCACTGTCGACATTTGTTGTGCGGATTTGGCCTCAGTTGCTCCACTAATCTTCTTTTGGTAAAAAGAATTGAAAAGAAGAAACTGCACTACCTCAGCTTGAAAATAGCCAACCAAAAAACAACTAATCAGTTCAAGGCTGCAGCTAATTTGACTAATTAATTATTAATCAATGGATTACTTCCTTTATTAATTCATTCTTTTAAAAGTATGACAAAAAAATATTCTGGGCCAAAGTCAGAGAGTGAGTGTCTGTCTGCCTGAGTTTTAGACATACACTGTACATAAAGGATGCAAGAAGCAGTATTATTATGCACTATTGTATTCAATAAGATTTAAAATGTGAGTGCAAATATTTGTCACCTGTCACCCTTTGCTAGTTGGGATAAGCTCCAGCCCTCTTGTGACCCTGAATTGAATTTTTGCAACTGCTAAAATACTGGCCATTGGAAAGAACTGGAAGTTATAAGCTAACATGCTACTATAGAAGTTTAAGTCACTTCCATATTAGCTTCACTGAGGCTTTATCCATCTTTTTTTTACAGTCTTTTATTCTAGAGCAGAAATATCTTCGAAGATCAAACAAATTTTTACCTAAAGATCCTTACATTTCTGCAGGGCACATTATGTCAGCGTCTCACATCCTCACAAATGGTGACGTGTGCCAGAAATGGTGGGACATTTGGTTTAAACTGCGCTTTGAAGATACAAGAGTACGATTGAGCTGGTTTCTGCCAACATTTCAGTGACACACCATTGCAAAAGCTCTGAGATTCCCATATTACAAGAGAAAGATGTTGCAACAGCTGGAAAATAGGAGACTTCCTTGAAAAACTTTCACTCCCCCCCCCCCGAGTTCTGACACATATCATTTAGGAGACTATTTCAGCAATCTGGTGCCTTGATCACCAGTATAAATGGTGATGGGACTGTGGTGACATCAGTGTTTTCACACGACGTGACCAATCCGCTGACCACAATGAACCCTCAGTGCAGCTGTGGTAAAATACAGCTGTCGTGTTCTTTCCTGTGAGCCTGCTCTCATTATGCTGGATCAAAATCTAATGTGTGCTGGTGCTGTGGTGAGGACTGTGGAGTCAGAGCCAGCTCTGCTAAGTGAAACATTAGTTTTAGTGCGCCTGACACCAAGCATGGGAGTTTTGATTGCAGCTATATTGCACAAGCTGTCTATTGAATTTCTGCCTAAATGTGCTTTTTTTCCCCCTCTCCTGCACATACAGCCGTCACTCTTCATGAAATGTCAGTGTCATCTCATTCACTGTTCCCTCGCTGTCCCTCTGCTCGCTTCTGTCCTCCCCGATCCTCCCATTTCCCTTTCTTTCTCTCTGTCTCTCATCTCTCTCTTTTGAATCTGCGGGGACAACTAATGAACGGCTTCCCTGCTCTGATTGGATGATGCATGATGTTATTAGGTGGGATGAAAGCAAATATAACTCAGAGGGTATGGAATGGAAAAGGAGAGGAAAGTGAGAGAGTGGAGACAGAGAAATGTTTTGACAGGAGGCTTTGAAAACAAAAGGACGTGCATGCCTGTAACAATGGGAGTAGGTCACAGTTTCACTGATGTTTCAGCCCTGGCACACTTCCTCTGGGAAATAGTCCTACAGATCTCATCCCTGTATCCTCTGCCTCGCTCAGGCTCCTCGCGCTATAGTGTGAAGAAGACGGGCAGATTGCGCAGTGCCCCAGGTCATTCCCAGAGGAGTGTGTGCGAGTGCATGTGAGGAGTATAGTGGAAGGGGAACTCCCAGATGGCCCTCCAGAGGCTCCATCATAAACTGCTCCTTTAACCATCTTTCATCTGCCTTATTAAAGCTGAAATGAAGGGGGCTGATCAGGTCACTAGTCCTGACTGAATAAAGCACTCTGCTACAAGCAAAATCAGGGGAAATGCAGGGTTATCCTTGTTGTTGGAGTAGCACGACATTAAGGTGCTGAGCTCAAAAGAGAAATCACAACAAAGAGCCTGGTGCTGCAGAGATTCAGTTTGTTAAATGGACACAGAGTAGGCTGTGGGGACTCCGCTCATGAAACATTCAGCTCCTCTAGTCAGTCACATTTAGCACCCAGTCCCCTTGAATATATTGTTTATTTAGCAAGAAGGAGACTGTGAAGTATCTCACTTTACTTTATTTGCTCATGGCACATGGCTAAAGAAGAACAGTGAAACAAACTATGCACTGTATATAAAAAAGATGGATGTTACCAGCATGACATCACCCACTGGTTTCCCTACAGAGAAATCACTGTCTTGTACAAAAAAATACATAGCTGTGTAATATTCTTACATGTTATTGCAAATTGCTTTAAGGTTGTACAAATATTCTTCTATTATAATATTAGAGATCTTCCACCGCCAATAAAAGTTTATAAATGTGTAATGCTGATGCCCAGTTGCCCTTCAGCATACATGATCATTTTAAATTAGTTCATAACAGAAAATCATTAAGGTTACGTCGCACATAAACCACATTCTAGCTTCATATAATACACTTCTTAATTTTTCTCATTGGTGCCTTTGTTTAAAATGACATATTTGACTAACCATTCATTTTTTTCAGGGCCATTAAATTAGTAAATGTCACATCTGTCTAATGCCACGCTGCTTTCTGGTCCTCCCTTGCAGAGCCACAGCTGAAAGGCATCGTTACCCGGCTGTACAGCCAACATGGATACTACCTGCAGATGCAGCCTGATGGCACTGTCGACAGCACAAGGGATGAAAGCAGCTCATTTTGTGAGTATCAGTGTACAGATATCATGCTTATGTTGTAAGTTTTTAACAATTATTACAAATCTAGCCTCCAGCATTGCTTCTACCCACTTATATATGTATCTAAAACTGGAAAATGGAAATGCTCGTAATTTTTTTGGCAAAATTAATGCTGTAAAGAACTTAACCGAACAACAGCAGGTGTCGTGCTGTGCTGTAAGGGCCTATGGCTGAAGAGTGGAGGAAAAAGTTAGGATTTTGTCAGCTCACCTGTCAAAATTGGTTCAATTAGGACTGTTATTTTTGTCTCTTAATAGGAAGCACATCATGTCGCAGTGCCTGTCAAACTTTGGCAATTTAGTGTGTTCGGCTCTCGTGCAGAAACGCTTGGATCACAGATTCTGATTGGATCTGCAGGTCACTATATGCACTTTATAAACCAGAGAGAGCAGTGACATATTGCAACCGTTGAGACGATGTGAATGTTCGTCCTGACCTTTCGCAAACTAAATCTGGCCATCAGAGCAGAAACTATGCAGTGCTCTCTTATCATTTCTTTGTTTTTGACCTTCAAGAGTCAGACATGGGCCTTTTTTTAAAGCCGAAGTCTGAATGTGGCATTTTATTTACTCTCAATGTAACATTACTTCTTGGTGAACTGTTAACTAGCTTACTAGTATATTTTACCAACACTGCGTTGCTGTCTTTACTCTAAGCTGCAGTTGGCATGGCAGAACATTTCCATTATTGTTCAGTTTTAGTGGCAGCACAAAGCTCAGTGAAGGTGACAGAGTGTTATGTTTCCATAAACATAAAGTAAGAGGTCACTGCATTTGGGCTTAAGAGAGAAACCGCAGGCAGCACTGACACTGGAGCCATTCACCCTGCAAATATGAATACAGAATAGCAGAATGTGTTGTGATATGGTATTGCAGTTTGATTTTCTGACTTTTTCCTTTCCTTCCTTTCCTCTATCTCTGACTTTATTTCCCAATTTAGCACAGTTCAACTTAATTCCAGTGGGGCTGCGGATTGTGGCAATTCAGGGGGCAAAGACAGGGTTGTACCTCGCCATGAATAGTGAAGGATACCTCTATACATCAGTAAGTATACCCATTAGGCTTATACAAACAAAATACTTCCATTTCATGACATATCTGAGATATGTTGCTGTGACACTAAATCCAAGATGATTGTTCTGCTTTTGGATTAGAATGCATCCATTCAGGTTTGGATAACAGCTGCGGGGTCCTGATATCTTTCCTACAGAAAAGCTAATGCCTACTCACATCACTGACAAGGAAATCAAAAAGGAGAAAACCAATCAGGGCGTTATCATCAACTGTCATATTGGATTTAGAGGTTCAGTTGTCTGTCACTTAGACTTCAGTTTACCGTCTCTTCTATTTCAGCATAATTTGCATGACATGGGTGTGATGATGTATACGTACATGCATCACAAACCTCGCAATGCATGTATATACAGAACTGTACAAATGAGGGTAAATTCAAGATATAAGCCCACTTACCACAAAAGCTTGCATATTTTTTGATTCTTGCCTCGCTTATTTATTGCATTGAAAACATAAATTCAATTTTAAATCATTTTTCTAATTTATGAACTTAGAAAGGTGTAAAACAGAAATAAAGTAACAAAGAGTGAAAAGAACAATATATTAGTATGGGTATTAATATAAGTTGATGTATTACAGTTTGTAAAGCTATTTGAGCACACACTACTAAATAGGATGTCAATAAATAATGACAATTTTCTCCCTTTGGGTTGCATGGGGTTGGTCAACTAGATTGTGATCTTGTATGCTAAAGTAATCTTCAACGTCTTAATCACAGCTATGTAGATAAAAATATTCTTTAGCTATAAGTTAAGCACTTCAGAAAGACCTCACAAGTATGAATGGACCATTTTCCCTACTGCCATTGGTGTACAGATTACAATCATAAGTTGGTCGATGTCTGTTGTGACTGCAGTGAGCCCAGAACCAGAAAGTGGACACAGGAGATGAGTCCTGTCAAGCCTGGATAGTTTAGGAGGCAACTGACAAGTACTGGAATGCTAAGCAAAGTGTGGTTCTAACAGTAGCAGAAGCAAAGACTGAAGCCACAGAGCATGACTTTCAGTCAGCCTTGAGGTAATTCTAGCAAACTGTCAGGTGACACAAGGAGAAAAGCAGCTTCCAACTCACACTTTATTCAGTGGAGATGGAGAGCTGCTAACTTCAACAGAGGATATAGTCAGATAGTGGAGTACTTCGAGAATCTCTTCAATCCCACTGACACACCTTTTGTAGTGGAAAGAGAGACAGTGAAGAGACAGGTCAGGAGGTAGTTAAAAAACATTTGGGTGGCAGGGCACTAGGGGTGGATGAGCTTCACCCTAAGTTTCTTCTGCATTGCAGCTATAAGGGGATCACACTACTCAGCTTGACCAGTAAGGTCTATGCCAGCATACCTCAGAGGAGAGTTCAACCATTAGATGAATCTTGGATTCTGGATAAATAATGTGGTTTTCATCCTGGTCATGATATTTGAGGGTGTATGGGAGATTGCTCAACCAGTCTACATGTGTTATGTGGACTGGGGTATCCTGCGGGGGATGCTTGTGGTGGTATTGGGTATCAGGACTGTTTTTATCTGGTCCAGTTACCTGGTCCCTGTAAAACCATAGTAAGAGCTTGACTTTCATTGCCAGCAATAAGTTAGCTTGATTCTAAGTGGGCTTTAAATTCCACCAGGCCTTCTGTTTGTCACCGATTAAAAAGGGAAGGGAAAATTCTATAAAAAAGTCTGTTTTGAGCTTTTTTATTTCTAGGTGCAGCCAAGGGGTGGAAGGTGTCGGGCTCAGTGGTTTCAGGTTCTCATCTCTGCTTTTTTGGCTTCACCGAGTAAATGACCTTCTGTTTGCACTGAGGTGATTTGCACCTATAAGTGTGAAGTGACTGGGATGAGAAATAGTGCCTCAAAGCAGGGTTTTGCTGTCAACTATCATTCATTGATTGTGATAGTAAGCGCAAGAACGATCCTTTCTGAGCATGCCTAGATATACAGCATTATTCTGGTCACTATTGTTGCCATTAAAATGTTCAGTCAGTCTATGGCTATACTGAACAAAGCTAAATAATTGCAAATATAGACATTGATACTAGACACCTTACAGATCATTTGTACCAAAACAATTTAACCTATCTTTATGCTGCAGTATTTTAAAAAACATTAATTTGGGGACTTTGATGTAATCATCTTCTTGTCCTAGTACAGCTAGAAAATAAACAGCTCTGGTCAAGTGAGTTATGCTAAACAGGTTACGCTACACATATTTTACTGAGATAGTTTATAATTCAGAAACATCTTTAGAACCTTTTAACTGTTGACGTTTTATTTTTTTTATTGCAACCAATAGAATATAATGAGTTCCGTACTTGAAACAGGGATAAAAGCCTGAGGTATGTCAAATTACACAAGAACTGGACTGAAAGTCAGAGGTACTTGAGGAGTGATGAATCCAAGTTAAAAAAAAAAATTGGTTCAAGTTGTTGTCAGTATGTACAGTGGAGGTCAGGAGAGTGGTACAACAGTGAGTATGTACTGTACAGCCATCAGTAAAACACGGTGGAGGCTTTGTCGTGTTTTGGGGATGAATTTCAGCCAGTGGTGCTGGGGATCTTGTCAAAACTAATGGAAATATGAAAGCAGAAAAGTTCCATCAGATTGTGATCCACCATGTAAAAACATCTGGAAAGTATCTGATGGCCAGCAGCACAAAAGTGGCCCCACTGATTTGCCTTCTGTAATGGAAGGAAAGTCTGGGAACAATAGGGAGTGACCTCAAGAGGCCAGACCTCAAGAGGCACCACAATGGTTGGTGGAACCCTTCAAGGACCACCACATCTCAAAAACTAGTGGTTCCTTTATTCAAGAAAGGGAACCAGAGAGTGTGCCCCAACTATTGGGGGATCATACTCCTCAGCCCACCTGGGAAGCTTCATGCCAGGATACTGGAGAGGATATTTAAGCGTATATCAGAGTTAGCCCCACGAGTTTATGTGCCTTGTGACTTACAGAAGGCATTCAATCATGTCAATTGCATGGTAAAATAGCATCAGGAGCTCATTCATTTGGAGCACACCCACCATTCGACGGGTGTCTAACTTCAGTCCCTACTCCAAAACAGCTGAATCAAATGATTGGATTTTCTCTTCAGCATGCCATCAGCTTTGGCAAAGGCCTGGTAACAAGCCATTCATTTGATTCAGGTGTATCGGAACAAGGATGCATCTAAAAGGTGCAGGGCAGTAGCTCTCGAGGACTGGAGTTGGACAGCCCTGCGCCATTTCTTCACATTGAAAAGAGCCAGTTGAGGTGGTTTGGAGATCTGATTTGGATGTCCAAACCACCTCCTTCTAGGTAAGGTGTTATGGGCATGTCCTACTGAGAGGAGGGCACACTGAGAGTTTAAATCTCTCGATTGGTTTAGAAATGCCTCAATATCCCCCGGTAGAGCTGGAAGAGGTCAAGTCATATTTATTTCTATAGCATGCTTAAAAACAATTGCTGTACATCTAAAACAATAGCCAAAGAGTGAGGTTGGGGTTACTCTGCTTAGACTGCTGCACCCCGCAACCTAAAGCCAGATATGCCACAGCAGATGGATGAATGAATGAACGGATGGATGGATGCTCTATTTACAAATTTCAATATATTGCTACACCCTTTTCCAATTTTCCAAGTTATAATAAGAGATAGCTCAACACTTGTACAGTTCTGTAGTTTTTGCTCCATAGTAGTGAAATAAGTCATCAGGTCCTTAACTGACGTAAAAGTAGCAATACCACAGTGTGGCAATACTCCGCAACAAAATAAATATCCTGTCAACTTAGAATATGTGAGGCAATGCTTAGTAGCAAAATACAACAATTTATTTTTCAGAAATGTGTCCCATGTCTCTGTTTTATGTATATATTACATTTTACCACTTTAGATATTTAAGTATTTATTTGAAGTCATTTATATTCTTAAAAGTCGACCTTTCACTGTTTAAGAAAATACAATGTTCAGGCTTTGAGACCAAGCATATACAGTACCAACTCATCTGGGAGTTTTAACTAAATAGTTTATACTTTAAGAAGTGAAGGAATGGACAAAAAGGGCAGATGGATAGTTCCAATGTCGTCTGTCTCAGAACACTTGACTCTTTCAGTCAGCACCTTGGACAGCTTTGGTGTCACTTCAAGAGGATAAAGTCTGATCAGCACTCTGGACAGTGCTTGCAATACTGCTTACATGCGATTAGTGTCAAATCACTTAACCATGGCTACATGCTTAAAAATTTATGACTACTACAGGAAATGTTGACTCTTTACACCTTACTGTGACAACTTTGTTTTCTATGAAATCCTGCATGAGATAAATACCAAGGTGATAAAGTTACATTTGTTGCTATAAATAACAAAGACCAGGTTATCTTAAAGTCACTAGAAAGTTAGACTGTGCACAGCTGATCATTTTTCACCTTGTGTCAATATCCTAGCTATGAAAAAGTACAAATATTGAATCACTCATGCACCCATTTGTAAAAACACATTTATTTATTCATGTATGTTGTATAACTAGGATCTTTTCTCTCTACTGGTTATATGTGCTGCTTTCAAGAACGGAAAATTACATGCAAAATCAGTGAATGCAAGTGTGCATCGATGCATATAAATGCGAGAGGACCATCTGTGCATGAAAGAGTCAAATCTTGAATATTGGCATATGGACTGCAACATCTCTTATTATCTTCTCAGCCCCTGATTAGCATGCATTAGACTTTGGTGCCTTTCCTCTGTGCGAAGAGGAGAGAAGGGATTTCCTCAGCAGCAGTCGATAGCTGTAGTACATCCCAAACTGACCTCTTTCGGAGAGATTCCTCTCTTTTACACACAGTTATGGGCTCATATAGGTGCAGTACAACAGAACATGATTTTCTTTTGGCCATAAAGCATGTTCTAATTTCTGAAACATTAGTAGTCTCATTTTATTTTATTTAATCTTAGTTCTTTGAGTGAGTGCATTTGGCAAATGTCTACATAACTTTGTGCTGTGTTTAAATGTAAATCATCTTTTTCATTTAAAAGATGCCAGATTTTTTTTTTTTTTTTTGCTCAGACAGCGTTCTATGTGATACATATGCTTTTGGCTGTCACAACAGAGCTGAGGTGGCTAACAGAGTGTTTTCTCACTGCTTGTTCTGCCACTTATGTTAGTTATTAGAAGGTTTTGCCTCTGCATGCTCAAGGGAAAATTTTCTCATGCCCCTGCCTCATGCATATACAGCAGTGTGTGGCCGTTGAGCCAGACTTGGAAAAAACAGAGGAAGGAAGTCAACAGTAGCGTTGTCTCAGACATAAATCTCAACCTCACTACCTGTGGGTGACAACAGGAAAATGCTGGTCCCGATACAAAAATAGAGCTTGGCTTGTTCCTGCCCCATTTTATAATCTATGTGTTCTGGAAAAACTCCTCATGGACACTGAGAAAAAGAGAGAGAAACAGTGTGTGTGTATGTGCTCGGGAGAGAGAGAGAGAGAGAGAGAGAGAGAGAGAATGAGAGGGAGGGAGAAAAGAGCTTGTGTTAGTGAAGGCTAACATGACCATCAACAAGCAAGTTTTGGCCAAAGATGTGCTGGTCAAAACTAGTCAGTACACACACACACACACACACACACACACACACACACACACACACATATATATATATATGCAATTAAATAGTGTGGTGTCCAAGTCTTTTAATTAATTAAAAGATACTAAAGTATTGATGGGTGTGTTTAGAACAGACCGGCACCAAAAGAGACGAAACATAGACAGACACAGGAAAGGGAGAAGAATAGTGAAGAAGGTATTGATGAAAACCTGTGTCCTTCTTATTCTTTTTCATGAAAGGATTACATTGAGATGCAGGACAGCACCACTGCTTGATAGCATCGCTTTTATCACAGGACAGGGGAAAATGTGGACATTAGAAAAAGCAGCAGGGAGAATAATTGGCCAGAGCCAAAGAAAAGAGGCAGAGTGCAGAAATGTAACAATAAAGCAGGACATTTTTCCAAGGCAGCCAATTAGGAGCACTTAGGAAAGGCAAAAATCCTATTCTTTGTGATGGATTCATGAGCCGGCCTGTACCGTGGCTCTCCTACCAAAATAGTCAGGATACATTATCCGATTTGCTACTGTATGGAATAGCTATTAACCACAGTGCTGCGTCCCAGAATATTTAAAGCAGAGGGTTTTCTGATAAAGGCAGCGGGCAGTGCGGAGCAGTCACCGCTGTCGCCGACGGTGGAAGAAGGGAATGTCAGCGACAGCTCCACTCTCAGCAGCATTATATTGACAAGGGACTTCCAGCTATCAATCAGCACTGCAGAGCCACGAGTCTCAGCACATTATCATCCACTCTATTCTTGTCATGTGAGCTTCATTTCTCCCCGGACTGCATTAGGGACAGATCATACATGTGTGGTGCTAGACAGTATTCTCATCCTCTCTGAATCCCTCTTAATAAGCTTCTGTAGTCTACTGACTTATGTAACTCGTCGTGTCATAGTGCATCCACATCTGGCTTGACAAACAACATCAGCAACATGCCCTGCTGGGGAGGGGGAGGTGGAAGGCTTCCTGAACGCAGAGAGCATGTATGTGTGTGTACTAGGTGAATGTTGCATGGATGAGCTTTACATTTCATGTTGTCATGTGAGTGGGCTGCTGCAGCAGTGATGCAGAACTATGGGAATGTGGTGGGATTACTGGAGCTGGGCACATTTCACAGTTTCCCATAGATTACACAAGGAGTTGATGGGCCGGTTAATAGATGCAGGAAGCCTGCATGACACTATGACCCCTGCTGTCTAAATGGGGAACTGCAAATGTTTTAACATGATAAATGCAAATGATGTTTTGGTTTACAGAAATAGAGCTATATTTTCAGGGGCATCAGTTCTGATTTCATGCTTGTACATGCATGATGAAATTAAAGTGAACAAGATATTACATATCATGCATGGAATTACTCTCTCTAATTAGTCACAACCTCACTCCTGTCCCCTATATCCTAATTATCTGCAGGGTAAGATTAGGGAACTCTGCCCTGTGAGTGTGTGAGTGTGGCTTGATGCACTTCCAGAGTATGGTCGTGGTGGAGAGCAAAGCTTACTGAAGCAGGTAGAACAGATGTAATCACACACAAGGAATGAGGAAGGAGGTTGCGTGTGTGGGCGGGGAAGGTCTGGATGATACTCTGCATCATAAAAAGGTTCTACCCATCTTAGGAATTCTCCGCACGGACCCTACATATTATCTTTCTCATCTGCTTTCATTCGCATTAATTTTTTGGCTTGCGACACATGAAGAGGGAAGCTAGCTAGCCAAGTCTCCGAATAAGTCACGGTTAAAGAAGGAGATTTTTTATTTCGTTTTCAGTCCAAGTACCCACCACTTAGATGGAAATATTCCCTCATTGCTCTTTAAAATGTGCAACGCTCCACACATCATTAGCAATAATTCATCTGCAGACGTTGGTGGCTTGAGTGATGCTGTCAGTGGGAGTGGAAACTATTGTTTTGCTAGGGTCTAAAGGTTACCTCAAGGTGAGTTTGAGAGATGGCGATAATTACAGTAACATATTTGTATCCATTAGGGAGAGCAATAGAAGCCACTGCGGTAGGTCATCATGAAAAATCCTTGTATTATAAGGACATTTTTTTACTGTCCTGCCTGCTCTCGCAGAATGGTTTTTCTTTAGATCTTCTGAGACTACTTGAATGAAGTACAGGAAACATGAGTTCTATCATTAGACTAATTTCAGGGGCGTGATTATGAAGGGTAATTATAGGATGACTTGGGAGAGGGGTTATCACTGGTGTCATTTCAGAGGTTGAACTAAGGGGCATTGCGCTGTAGTAATGGGTTCTGTTTCCAGAGGAATGTGAGTGTTAGATTGTGGGGTGCTGACGACTAAAGCCCTTGTCAGCTCAGCGTGCGCTCCTTTTGGTCCTGGGGGATAATAGGGATCTCCCTTTCTCTCAGTTCTTAATCTCCTTTATTACCCACCAACCCCTCTGTCCTCTCTGAGTGATCTTCCGCTTTCTTTCCAGTCTCCCCTACCTTTCCCCTTCTGTCTCCCGCACTTCCCACCCTCTTGCTCTCTGGTCTGATTAATAATGAATGAAGCAGATCATCTATCGATCCCATCCTCTGTGTTAGCACAGCAGAAGATATCAAACCTGTCAGTGGATCTTAAAATAGCTCTGCAATGTGGTGGTAGCAGGAGTGTTTGTTGAGTTAAGGGTAGAAGCTTATTTTCATATGGTAGGAAGGTGGCAGTGAAATGGACATGAACATTGGTGGAGCAGTGGGTCAGAAATAAATGGAGGGAGGACACACAGTCCTGAAATACCTTGCTAAAGGATAAAACTCCCCTATAAAGCAGAAAGTTGATGATCTGTGATAAGTTTGAAACTGAAGGTCTTTTATGTCTCTTTATTAAAACGTGTCTACGCCAAGTTTGATGCTACTGTTTGTCCCGAGTCTCAGAAATTCTCCACTCAGCCATTTCTGGCCTGCTGCTCTCACTTAATCAATCCAACAGATTGGCTTTGCTCTCTGACAGGGGACAGACTCTGTCCAGACCCTGATGGAGACTAAGAGTGATGTATATCTGTCACAATTGGTTAATCTCACCAGCCAACATTATGCAGTGTTCAGTAGCCCTTACACTGAGTACAGAGAGAGGGAAAGTGCTGCAGGGACATGATCACTTACAAAGAATGGTTTAACTGTTGGACATGATCCAAGTTCTTCTAATTTGATTTTCTGTTGTCTATACACATTTGGCCAGTCACGGACAATTGGCATTACATGAGAGTGGCCTATATTAATAATCTCATTTAGGGGATTGCAGGGTGAAAGATCTTCCTGTTGTTTAATTTGAGTCTGGAAAAAACCAACAAAAAAAACCCAAACATGTATCGTAAATATAAATGTAATACTAGTTTGTGACCCTTAAAATCTAGTTTGTTTTCAACCAGTTTTTTTAAGATTTAGAGGTCCTATAGATGTGAACTTTCTCACACCTCAGCGTTGACTCTGCCCAAAAACATGTTTTGTTTTAAGTCAATTCATTAATTTGGGCCACTGAGAAACCACCCCTTGGTTTGTCTGTGAATATTCTCAGTCATCCAGGTCATCGTAGTCAAAGGAGCTTGCAAAGAAAAGCGTCTGGACTTCTTTAAGTTACTTGAAGACGTTTCACCTCTCATCCGAGAAGCTTCTTCAGTTCTAAGGTCAAATGGTGGAGAGTCCCAGATATAAACCTATTGGGAGTAACCTAGTGGGTTACTCCCACTAGGTTTATATCTGGAAACGTCTTCAAGTAACTTAAAGAAGTCCAGACGCTTTTCTTTGCAAGCTCCTTTGACCACCCCTTGGTTTAAATGCTCAACTTTGGTATTTTGGCTGTGCCGTTTCTTTGCTTGTTTCTGCTGTAGCTAATGCTAGCAGTGTTATAGCCATTATGTTCTATGCTCAAGAAATGGCACTCACTATATGTCAAAAAGAAAATGCTATATTGTTGTCACAACAGGTTAAATTTAACTACAGAAACAAAAACTATTTCCACCGGGCCTTTAACTAAGGATGTTATTGGCAACTAGTCTTCTAATTGTCGAAAAAGATACAAAATCCTGAGAAAAGATTTGAAGGTGAGCATGCTTTAAAAATACAAAATTAAATATTGGTCAAATGAGTATTCAGTCTGCATTTTAAGAGCTGAAACTGTTAAACACGTTTATCGTTATGTCCCAGTCTAGCTGTCCCCAGGCGCAAAAGGGTGTCCCCATCCCTGTCCCCAAAGCCAGACCTAATAGCTAATATAACGTTACCGTTGCTAGAAGTGTCGCTGAAATGTGCAGAACTTCAGATTAGTTTGGCCTCTGCAGTGCTAGCAGCTGTAGCGTTAGCTTCTTCCATGCTGGCGTTCACGTCCCAGTACAGAATATAGTTACACTTGACTTCACTGATTTTTATTGTATTTTTTTAAATGAAATTCAGCCATTTACTTTACATCATGTTACAACATCTAATTACAAAGAGAGCAAAAAAGAGGGTTTAAAGAGAGGCGGTGGTGCAGCCATTTGTCAGGGCTGAAATTTTGGGTAGCGGATTGTGGCTTCGTAACATCTTTTAACTAGTAACTGCCACTGTACATTGATAAAAAAAGAATAATAATTTTAACCAACTGCAGTTGGGTAATTTCCACATAGGTGTCTACTTTTTGGAAACTGTGGTGTTTGGCTCTGCAATGGGCGTCTCTGTCTATGTAACTTTTATTTAACCAGGAAACACATTAAAAACAACTTCTTATGCATGTCATAATTATAAGCTTAACACAAATTAAATGTGGTATGCATGTCACAACCAATTATGGCATACATATTGCAGAAACAGTGATTCCAAACACTGGTAAACTTTACCAGTATTATCCTCACCCCTATAATCATCCCAGGCTCAGCATATTGTGATGTCTCCGAAGCAGTTCCTGCACTTTGATGTCATTTATATGTACACACAGCAATGTATGTGTGCACACTGCAGTGTGTTGGTGTCATTGTTTAGGTGTCTTTCATCTTCTTTTTCCATCTATGCATTTTCCCTTTGGGTAGTTGTTATGTTTAGCAGAGATGTTAATGCTTTTTCTCACATCTATATTATAGTCTGCACCTTTTCTTGCTGTTCTTAAAAGACCGGAACATCCATGCTCTCAAAGAAACACAAGTTCAGATCTAATTCTATCCTTCCTTTCCCTCCGGAAACAGCCACCTCATTAATGTGTTTCACAGTATGCATCCCATATTTTTCTTTTTGTTTTTTTTCTGTTTCCTTTTTAGTCTGGGCTGACATGCAGTGTAGTCCAAGTTCAAAGACTTGCGATAATTTAGAAATATTCTCATCACATTTGCAGATTACTTTTTCTTGTTATGTTCAGTTTGACAATATGAATGCAATTCTTCTCCTATTCCATATCTCGTTTCAGGAGCACTTCACTCCTGAGTGCAGGTTCAAAGAGAGCGTGTTTGAGAACTACTACGTTACGTACTCCTCCATGCTCTATCGGCAGACCCAGTCTGGCCGCTCCTGGTATATCGGTATCAACCGTGACGGTCAGGTCATGAAGGGCAACCGGGTAAAGAAGACCAAGGGAGCGGCACACTTCCTGCCTAAAGTTATAGAGGGTATATTAAAAAAAAACTATACTGAAATAGTTTATTTCTCAGTTATTAATCATTAACCTAAATTGCTAACTGACGACTCCTATCTTTGTTACACAGTTGCAATGTATAAGGAGCCATCGCTACACGAGCTAGTCAGTGAGCCAGTGAGCCCACCTCGGAAGACGGTGAAGACATCAGATTCGCCGTCCCTAAAGAATGGACAGAAAGAAGCTCCCAAGGCTGAGGCCTCATAGCACAGGAGAATGAGGGTGGGACAAAGGGTAGCAGTGACACTTGAAACAAAGTTGCCCACTATGCACTGAGGGTGGCTGGGGGAATGGTCCTCAGCGGCCACCTCATTCCAGAAGTGCACTCCAAGATGCTGAGGGATAAAGAGTCAGCAGTCCATCAGCAGCCAAGAAGACCTAAGAGAGGAGTCCCCCCTCACCTGAAACCACAGAAGGAAAGCCCAGGGTCTGAGCCAGAACTCCTACCACCGCCACCCCACCCTTTCTCCCAGTGTCACTTCTTTCTGTACCTGTTGTGATTTGCTTACGTGCAGCCCCATTTATTTCTCCGTCAGGATCAAGCTTCTTTGTCTGCTGACAGTTTCATCTTTTCTCATATGCCTTCCCCATCATCAGCTCTATTGTACTGTATAGTCACCACACACACACTCACACACACATCCAGCACTGACTCCGCAGGATAATCCTCACCCATGGGCTCCCTCTTGAGCCCTAAAGTTGGTGACAGTGTGGCTCAGCCAGCTTTCCACCCACCATCTGCCTACCAGCTAATCACTAAGGTCAACTAAAGCTCAAAGTGAGATGATATGGCTTAGAGACGAAAGAAATCTGCAGGAAGCTTGGGTCGGGTCAGGTCAGCAGCAACTAAAAACGAATCCTTTTCCTCTTTTGTTTGCTTTCTTTGCTAGCTGTGATAATAACCGGATGATGCTAAAAACATTATATTGAATAAGCAGAGAGGTGGGGATGGTTGCTTCAGTCCTGCTGGAGATAAGAAAGCGGAATATTTGAATTTCACAACAAATGCTATAAAGTTCAGGAGCAAGGAACTGCTTGGTGTAGGTGTAAGCAGTGGTTCCCAGTAAAATAAATTAATAACCTGAAGCAGCTACTCTTCTTGGGAAGATGAGCCATAAAATATAATTTACTTTCATGTATTTTTGTTTTTGTTTTTCCAGACTCTAATGGAAAGGGTCAAAAGGCTTGAGCAATATTTATACCAGCAAAAACAAAAACAGGGGCAGCATAAGTAAGTGAGACAGTGCATGACACCCTCTTTCTACTGCAGTAATCTCTAACAGGTGATCGCTAATTATGGCGCTCGCTCATTAAAGGCTACAAATGAAACAACTGGCTCATATTTTAAACCCGGGGTGGATCAGTCACCTGAAAAAGCACGCTAGTGTACACTTTGCTCGGCATCTGCTGTCAGAGTAAAGCCAGGTTTGAAGCCCAACATCAAAGCCGAAGGAGCCTCTGAGTTGGAGCACTTGTTATTCTGAGGATGTCTGGCAGCTTATCCACTCACTAGCTTTATCAAATCACCTTGGAAGAATTGCCCTCAAAAATGTAGTTGTCTGAGTGAACGTCTTGCTGTGATTGTGTTTTAACCCCCTTATGTCGCTGTCTTTTAGAGTATAAATGTTAGGTAAGATTCTCTGTGAATGAGTGCATGCACAGAGGATAGAAAGAGAAACTGTGGGTAACCTCTACTATGTCCTTCAGACACAGCACAATGTCTTTGACATGTCTGTGTCGTGGAATAGGTGATACTTTGTACCACTCATCACATCTTTTGTGTGATGTGTATATATTTTAAATGAATGAGTGTCCTCAAAGGAATCTTCATTAAATGTAACTTTTTCTTTTAGTTTCAATTAACCGGTATTTTGATTGCATCGAGACTGAACTGCATGCAATTTTAGAATTGTATGCAACTGACCTGATACAAGGTGTCTAAATGGGAGATGTCAGGGATATTTCAGTAATGGCTGCTGTTGGGTGCTGTCTGCTCTGGTAAGGGGAAAAACAAATGTCACCACAATGTTCAGTCAAAGTGAATGGTGCATGGATACTACCAACAAACACAGACAGCGTTAAGTCCCTCGCTATGACAGGAAAGAGCAATGTTGGGAGATGGGGAAGCCAAACGGGAAAAAAAAAAGCCTATTAGATGGCTGCTAAAAATTCCCCGATAATTCTAGGAATTTCTGTGCATTGGCAATAGAGTTTAATTTGAATGGTCACATAATGTGCAAATGTGCAGACATGCTACAGAAAGTGAAATAGAGGCTTTACGAATGTGCCGTATTGAGGGTGAAAAGTAAGTCGGAAATTGTGTGCGGAATTGTAAAGAAGTCATCACACGGTGGCGGTTATTTAGGAAGAGTGACGGATTAGGAGGTGTATTCTTGAGGAATGTTGATAAGGAATGTGTGCAGTAAAGTAAGCAAGAATTTTGGCAGGATTGCGCGCGGCATGTGGGTATGATAATGAATGTGAGACAAAGAGGCACTGTGTGCTATTTAGGACAGAGGGTCTATGGAGGAAATTAGTTGGAGGGCTTTTCATTTTTTTATCAAGTCTTTCATTTTTCTGGGCTTTTCCAGAGGGAGCTTCACTCAGTTTAAATTTGGATATTTTGTCCTTGCATTGCAGACCTACAAATATCTATTTTGGAAACCCAATGTTCTGCCTCTCGGAGGAGTCTGGTACAGCCTTATATGGGTTCTAACCATGCATTACTAACTACTGCATGATATAAATGTGTCTGCACAGCAGGCAGCACACGATTTTGAATTCTGAAGTTGATCACAAGTTCACTCTATGAAAGGGAAGTACTTGAAGCCCAACGCAGTGAATGACTGACAGGAAAGGAATGAGATGTAATAGCTTTTTTTTTTTTACCAGACTTGCAACTAATAGGAACTTTAAAAACACAAAAGAGTATAAAAATGTATATTTCTGAAGCTCCAGTTCATTTTTTAAAGAAGATTTTAAGAAATAACCCTCAGCACCCTCTGTCGCTTGATCCAAATTCCTCCGTAGATTCCTTAGTCCCAAAAGCCAATCAGTCCTCACCTCTGTAGTAATGACGAATGCCACAGTAAGTTGTCTGATGGTGATACTGCAAGTAGACAGCCTAGATCAGAGAATGTCAGGTCTGACGTGAAATGAAGAACAAAGTTGAATGCTTTACCAGAGGGGCTAAATGGAAAAGTATGGCTTTATGGCCATGAAGCAATGTTCTGCAATGTAGAGAAGTTAAGCAATGCAGCTGTTAAGTGAAACTAGTCATGCTCTTGAATGGAAAAGTTAGGAGAGGAAAAAGACATGGTGGTCCTAAAAGTAGAAAAGCTGTTAAGAGGATCTTTGTTATTGTAGTTTGAAGTCTGAATTGTTCTGCTTTGCAAGTGAGAATATATTTATGAATACAGGTCTCGCAAAGCTAACAGTAAGGTGGTGACACGGAAAATTTAAAAAAAAAAATGTTATAGTCTGCGTGCCCACACATGAGAGGTTTAAAGTCGTAATCCCTATCCCACACAGATCCCTTAACCGAGTACCTACAGCCCATTAAGTTTCTTCTCAACATCACATTGCCTGTGTAGGTGTGCATACCTTTAGTGTCTTTATAAGGTCTCTGTGTGTGAGTGTGTGTATCTATGACTAACAGTATGGTAAGACAAGACAGAGAGGCGAGAAAAAAGAAAGGGCATGAGACTGAAATAATGATCGATAGACTCAATAAAACGCAAACGAAAAAAACATCAACCCTGCAATAGGTGCAAAAATCTCCCCAAGGTCTGCCAAAGACAGGGAAATCCATTTGATCATGATGAACTCAGAGGGCTGTTGTTTGATTTCAACCTGTAAACTCAACAAAGGAGCCACATGGACAACCCCCGGTGGAGGAGGCTTTTACACTGGATGATGAATAAATAGTTTTCTCTCATTTTGGAACAGTGTGAGCAGCAGTAGCCGTAGTCTGCTTCGAGACACACATCTGCGAAAAGTAAACCAGTTAAACCAAAGGTAAACTGAACCTTAGAAGCAGCAGTTTTACTGCACTGTACAATAACTAACCAACATCCAGGGAATTCTTTGCAGCAAACCCTGGTAACATTTCATTTGACATGCGCAAATACAAAACGGCCTTTTCAGGCATAGCATTTATCCATGCGCTACACAAATTCAATCTGAGCCATGCACCTTTTTGAGTTTTACATTTTACAAAATCTATTTTACCTGCATGCAGGATTTTCTTATTGCTTTCTAATGAACACTAATGATCCTCAAAAATCCACAAAACCGTGAACCAACTTAACCTGCATTCACAGTACAGAAATGTGCGCCATGGAGTTTGTCAAATTAAAGGGAAAAATTATGTTTAACTAGCACCCTCTAATGGATGTAGTTGGTTGCTAAGAGGCAGAATTTTTAATCAGGGGCAGAAAGCCACAGTGCTGAAGGCATAACTTCAAGAATTTTTTTTTCTTCCACAGAATTTTAATAAGATGGCAATATATCATGACATTTGGCTGTTTGCATCATACCCTAATGTGGTTATAATGTGCTCGTCGTGGGTTCCTAATGTGGTTTTGATGCCACCGCCTTGCTATGCTGTAAGTTTAAATAGTCAAAATGCAGCATCTCACTGAATTTGATTAATGCTATCCCAATGAATTATTTTATCTATTACAACTCACAAACAATCACTAATGGTACATGACAGTGGTCCATACACAAGAGATTTAATATAAATTGGATAACACAATATGCACACCATTATAAAATACAGTTTTCTAAAAATCCTTTCCCTCTTGCATAACCTAAGTGGGGTTCAAACTGATGGATCTCATTTTTGAAGGCAGTTGTGCCAACTAAATACCTCAAAAACCATCCTAAATAAATTATAAATCAGTCCTGGAATTACAGCAGTACAAAATGGATGTGTGCCACGCTCGCTGTTCCAAGCGTTTTAAATATTCAAAACAGGACACTAACAGAAATTGAGTCTTGGCTGCAACATTGTTTTTTTAATAGTTCTTTCTGAATAAGGATTTGTTTAATGTGCAGAATGCACAAAGCCAAATATGCTGAACCTGTGGAGTATGCTGATATTTCTGCTGTTTCAGTGAGTGAATGGCATCTTTCAGGAATGCCTGAGCATGTGAGGAATCTACACAGGGTAGCAGACTGCTTCCAGACAACAGAAGTCGTCTGGATGGTTTATATGTGCAGGATGCTGTCAGTTTACATATATGTTAATACTAACAAATATTGTATATCTGATCTACTAACACATATTTTCATTTTCTTAAAACTGTACTAACTGTGTTAGTGTTGTACTCTTTTTTTTACTGCCTTTCTGTTGTTATACCTTTTCATGTTTTTCGTTGATGTTGTTTTTATGAAGAATTGTTCCTATTTGGTTGGACTTGCTCGGTTTTATTTGTTGTATTTGCTCAGCACTGTTGAACTTACACCGATGGGGAAACTTCCCCCAAAAAGAATCTCACTGTGTGACCGAGTCAGAAAGATAAAATAAAAACAGCAGAACAGTTTCTAAAGCCAAAACGTGTTCAGCAATGACCTTGGTGGCATCAGACTTACGGTCACACGAGTCTTCCAGACGGTTTCCCACTCTTGTTCTTACAGACTCTTAACTTCTCTCTCTCAAACTGATCTCGTTGTCTTCCAAAAAACAAACAAACACTTTAAAAAATGAAAAAGATAAAGAAGCCATAAATAACACTTGGCCTTGGCACCGATTATCCACAGAGGGCAGGCCTGACTCCTCAGGCACCTCCCGAGTGTCACCAGGGATTTAAACACGGACTCCTTGCACTAAGAGCCCAAAGAAGCAGCAGAAGCAGGGACGTTCTGGCTTTTCTGGATATGCCAAGAAGCAGCAAAGCAGGAGTAAAGACCAGCAATATGCAACCAGAACTACCAGCCTGCACTCAAGGAGGGGAAACAAATCTAACACGCTAACTGCACTCACAACTTGCAGGCTATAATGACAGTCTGCAATAAGAATTACTGACATGGGTTGTTTTTTTTCTTAATTTTGTGGTTTTTGCAAAGCATGCATACTTTAATGTTCTTTGGCTCCTTACGGATGACTCCCTCTCAGTATCGACAGACACGTGCCCTCAATTCACCCTCTCTCCATGATTGCCATCAGACCTGTGTACATTTCTACAATAACTCCTACATGAAATGAAAGGAGGTGTCTTATTCTGATATAATATTCAATAAAATAACATATATTTGTATGATTATAAGCAATGTTCTCTGATTTTTCTGTGTGATTTCTTTTTGTCTCAGCTTCCTTCTAAATCTTTCTTAAAGGCATTAGCTAGTAACAAAATGAGTTTCCCCTTTAATGCGCGGTAGGACATTAACATTTTTCCTTTCCTTTATTTGTCCTTGCAGTCACATTGCTTGTATTATTCCATAGTCTGATCTATGTAATGTCAAAAAATACATAAAGTAAAAAAAATTTTTGAGCCAAGTTACAATTATGTTAGAAATAAAGAAGTATCTCATTGTTTTTTTTAAATGTAGGTCAGAGTTGAGCTATGGGAGACAAATAACAGAGGGTGGCAGCTCAGGATGAATCAGCTGACCTGCCCCTATTCTTCCCTTTGTTTCTCTAAAGAGCATGTGAGATTGTACTTCGTCCCTCATTTCCTAGTCAAATAAACTGCACCTTCATGATAAATTTTAAATAGTAATGTTGACAGCGCTGGGTCAGAATATGTTGACTACAGTAGTTATAAGACAGCATGGGTATTTCAAGTAACAGCTAAAAGATGGGCAGAGGTTAACCAGTCTGCAAAGAACAATATCATTTAGATAATTTCATAATTTACATAAATCAATTAGGATACAATCAATAAAAGGAGAAAAAATAGCAGTAGCAAGAGAACATCACAACAGGCAGAGTAACGTATGCTAAGCACAATGATAACAGGAGAACAGTTTTGGTTAGTTCCTAATAACATGCTGTATTTACAGTGCAAATTAATGACCTGTGTCAAACCTGAATTAACACCTGAGAGCCCGTAAACTGCACACAGAAAGTCACTTTCCATCTGTAGTGTACTGCTAGCTAAATATTAGCAGCAATCACTGCATAAAAGGGTGATTGTTATTGGAATCGTGTAGTATCAACAGGCATGTGCTGATTTTTATATGCCACCTTACTTTATCAAAGCTTACTTAGCTTACCCAGAATCAACTGACAGTACTGCAAGATCTTATCAAACCCACCTGCTAACTGCTCTTCTTCTCTTAAGAGTATAAGTAAGTGTCCTGGCTCAAATTAATTATACTAATAATAACATAGTTTAGCATCATTTTCTGGAATTATTTTCAAATCTTATATTTTCCGAACTTGTCTATTGAGGACAATACAGGATCGAATGAAAACAGGTTTTGTGTCCAGTGTTGTTGATGTCATGATGTTGCAGTGCACTCACACAAAAGCATGGCTTGCCATTAATGGTTGCTGCAGGAGAAAGAAGATGAAGAGGTAATTTCATGACACACATCAGTGATGTAGATTTAAAACACACTTTAACTGAAATACATCAAAAGTGTAAACTGTTTTGATAATGTGGGGACATTAGTTACGTTAGCTAGCTAACTAGCTAGTTAGCTAATAATCTTTAGCTACTTATATCACTAAAGGTTATTAGCTAATTGTAACCTTCTGATCCACTGGTCTGCTTGTATCTCATGAGTTGCCAGCCAAGGAGCTAATGTGTTATTATTTCAGTCTGTTAAAACATTTCTATTCCTATTTTCATCAAATTGAGCTTCAGTGTTTGTTTACAATACAGCTCCAGATCCTGGTGATAGCAAGTCAAAAAGATATTACCTGTCCATGTCCAACAGCAGCCTGTATTCAGTCTAAATATTGCTATAAACTGAAACATATCCGTTTATGTATTTTATTCACTGTAACATGTAAATTTACCAAAAATGATAAAGCTGTAGTTTCTGTTTTCCACACATTCATCGATGATGATTTCACATAACTAAACAGTGTGCTGTCCTGTTGTCGATTGTGGACGCCCCACTTGCTATATATATATATATATTTTTTTTTGAGGGTGTACACCTCACCCCTGGCGTCGTTGCCCACCTCTCAATTTTAAATACACGTAGACATTGAGGTCTAGCAAGAGGGACTATGTGCTTACTTGCTGCTCTCTGGCAGGTAGCTCCATGCCCTCCTGGGTTTTAAATGCACCTTAGAACACACATGCATCAACACTACAATGAGCGGGTGGAGGGAGGTTTGGAGTCTTCTCTCACCCCCGTTCTCTGCG
>NW_005187481.1:2562823-2587274 GCF_000239375.1 Pundamilia nyererei | reverse complement strand
TACATGATGCTCTGTGCTGAGTCTGCTTAATAAAGGGAGGGTTTGTACTGTATGAATTGAAAAACTTTGTGCACACATCTAAGGAGTGGCAGTGTGATTTTCCAGTGTTTGTACTGAATAATGCCACTTTAAGCTTGATGATTTGTTGGACTTATCTGCTTTGCCAAAAATGTTTCTTTAACTTCTTTAAAGACTTAGCCTTTGCCTTGTGTTTAATAACTAAAGGCTCCACGCTAAAACGGGTGGATTAGATTGAAATCTCTGATCATTCACTCTGAATTACACTCAAAAAAGAACTATTTGAGTGAACATTAAAAAATAATGGAAAGGATTTCCATGTGATTAAATTGCTTTATTTTAGCATTATACAGTTCTGTTATTCCAACTTAATGTACTTGAGTGTGACCAACTTAATTAATTAATGATGAATCAACATATTTACTTTAGTTGAGTTCAGCTTAATTCAATTGAGTTGATCCAACACATGCAAATTATGTTAGTCCAAAGAAAGTACATAATGCTACTAGAAAGGCATTTATTAACATGGAAACCTTTTCCATGAGTATTTTAAGTTCATTTAAAGAATTATTTTTGGAGTGTTCAACAAATCAGAGTCTGGTTAACATAAAGCTTGTCATGCGCATCTTTCTCCCCCCTCCAATTTATTGGATTTAAGAAATGCCATCACTCTTGTCTATCCTTTTCTGCTTGTCCTGGGGGGTAACTGCACATACCCAGAGAGACACAACAAGGAGAACATGCAGACTCCACACAGAAAGGCCCTGGCCAGTTGGTGGATTTGAACTCAGAACTTTCTTGCACTGATATAACAGTGCTAACCACCATGCCACCAAGCTGCCACTCCATACTTTAAAAGAAGTTGGAAAGCTGTGAATTTGATACAGAATTTTCTTTATGTTGTTGTCCTTGACAGGTTAAACCACAATAAATAGCAATAGCATACACATGGTGTATGTATGCTTTTCTGCCTGACATAACCCCCGATATTTTCTTGTCCATGACTTTGTAATATTGCGACTCCAGGCTACAAACCAGAGTATATCATGTCATCACAACAAGAATCTCTTTTTTTTGTCCCTAGCGGCCAGCAAGGTAGGCTGTCCACGAAGCCAATATGCACTGTGGGTTCCGTAGGGATTCCAGCTTGGTCAACGATGCACTTCCAGTCCTTGCGATCTGTGGCCTTAAACTTTACCTTAGATGTCATTGTTTAAGATCATCTTCAGTTCAACAAGAATAAATTTAACTAGTTTTAGGTTGTTGAATTTCATGCAGATCATACGTGATTTAACTACCGTAGAAACATAAAATCCTTTTGTTCAAATTACATGTTAGACTCTTGTAAATGTAACTAATTTGGTTGCTTTTGAAGGTAACATAGTAATGTTTATCCCACTGAATTGAGGTTTGCAAATGTGAAAAGGGTAGATGACATTTGGAAACAGCTTATTCCATTAATGTGAATTAACCTAGAATTGCCCCTGCATTGAAACACTTTCACTTTTAGGTAAGGCCTAAATTACTTTAGTATAACAATCAACAGAAGGCGTTATTCAGTTAGGCCAGTATTTGGTTGCTGGCAGCCATTGCAGCTGTCATTCAGAAGGAGCAAATATCTTCTCATTTTACTCCACAAGTAGAAAAGGCATTCTGGTGGGCCAGAAGGAAAATAATCCAACGCTGTAATTGCTCTTCACTGATCACCCTTACGCTAGCTGGTGGAATAGAGGCAGCTCCTTCATGGTGACCAGTTGAAAAAGGCCAGCAACCAGATGGCTTTACGACTAAGTAGAGAGTGTTTGAAGAATAGTGTGCTGCGAAACAATATTCCTTTCCAGCGTCCTATTAATGCCAAATATGAAATGTTATACAGCTAACGCGCTCTTAGCAGCTATTCCAGCTTTCATGTGAGTTTTAATAGAAAAAAAGGAGAAGCATATTAGTTTGTTATGTCACGAAATGGAGCATGGACACTTACTTATCTTGATTTGAAGCTCTTCAGATGTTGATGCATTTGCTCTCGAGGCCCTCACCGTCCCTTTCAACTTCTTGAGTGCAAATTATATTTCTTAGAGTGCTTTGCCGTTCTGTATTAGTGATGATCTGACACGGTCAGTGCAGTCCGCCTGTATGTGGATCACCCATGAGAATACTGTGCTGACAAATGTGTCTTTCTCTGTAAAAGTTATTAGTGGTCAAAGGTGCATCCCGAAGACAAAACACTGTACTGGTATGGATTGTAGAGCTGCCTCTTGGCATTGCACCTTTCCAGCCTTACAAGTTAAATTAAAGCATTGTTGTGCCTTCTTCCTTCTTTGTGTATATGTGGAGACCAGTTATTTATACTGAACACAGCATAGGTTGCCAGACTGTTACAGAATGTGCCCCAAATCTCCAGCTTGACCTCTGAGGTCAGAAGTGGAGAAGTGGCGGTCAGAAGGCAAAATTATTTGCTAGAACAACTCAGATTTCACTTTTCTTCAATTTTCTTCAAAATTGCCCCCTTATCCAATTGACAATCTTGTTTGTGGTTTCCAACGGCCATAATCTACATTCAAATTAAAGGAGTTTTCATGGAGGTTATTGAAGTAAAACATTATGATGTTTAAGATCTGAAAGCTCAAGACAACAGCTGCCAGTCTTCTTGTGTGTCTCTTCCTTGCTCAGCATTGGACTCTCCAAGTGTCTCAGACGATAAGCACAACCAAATCAAAACAAAGTCTGTCAGTTATTTGCAGCTCTTTGGCATGTCTGTAGTTTCTGCAGCCTGATATATATTAAGAAAAAAATGTCTGTTTTTTTCCCCTCCTCTTTGCCTCAGCATCCCTGCTGTCAAATCTGTCAGTATAAATCCAAAGGACAGAGCAAACAAGAGAAATAAATATACATATCATGTACACACATACATACATACATATTTTTTTTCTGATGGGGAATTAACAAACTAACATCTGTCTGATCTACTAAGAAGCAATCTGTCTTTTCAAAGACCTAAGATTATTTAACCAAAACATATCAGACGGATGAATAGCTGCAATTACGTCTGTCGTTCACGACCCAGCAGTCAGTTACATATTACAATCTGTCAGAGATAACTGTGGTAAATTAATGCCTCGCAGACTTTGATAATTAGACTACAAGTTATATTCTGGAGCCAAAGTTGAGCAGCATCTGATCGAGGAGATTATTGTGCACTCTGGTCTGTCACAACAAGTTCCCCTTTGAGATGTGACCTCAGTCAGGGTCAGACAGCCCGCTTTCTTCCTCTGATCCTTCTTTTGCTTAATGGGAGCATCTTAAATCTCATGGAAGCATGACTCGCGCATTTATATAAGATTATTCTCAGTAAACCCACATCAGAGTCTGTGCTCAGACTGAATGGAGCTTTATATTTCTTAATGTAACAAATAAGGATTAAGGCATTAAACCAAATATAGTTCTCAGGGTATCTGGAGGAACCAATTACCCTCAGCATGTGTATGTTTCTATTATAGGAATCTACATGCTAAATTTGAACAAACGTGGGAAAATCACAACCTTGCACTGCGTTTAATTATGTTTTCCCAGTGAGTGCCAATGTTCTCCCGACTGCACGCAATTCACATGGTCTGTCGTTGATTTTCCTGTCAACAGCACAGCATCAAACGGATGCAGAGAAATGATAGAAAAATGTGAAAGAATTGCATGTACATTATGGGAATGCATATGAAAATCATGCTTTACTATTTAGCATCACTTCTAAATATGAAGCAAAAGATGTCATAAAAACTCATTCTAACGAAAATGAACATTTAACATTTTAGTAAAAGTTTGCTTAGAGGAAAGAAACTAAATATAAATCATATCAGTAAGTAATATTCAAAGATGTTGAGTTATGTCAGTGAGACACAGTGTCTGTGTTCCTGCTTCATTCTTCTCAAGTGTTGTCCAATGCCCGAGATGTAAGAGGGCAATGAAAAACATTTTCTAAAGGTACGAGTAAAGCCTTTTACAGCTGCTGTCGAAATACAGCCAAATTTAGATAGTTGGCTAAAGTTTAAAATACTATGTAAATTTAGGCATTAAGATGTGGTCAAGATGAACTGCAGAAGTTAAAGCTGATCATCAGAAGGGACAAAAGGGTGATTTCAGTGATTTTGAACATGGTATGGATTGGTCTGAGCATTTCAGAAATTGCTGATCTACTGAGATTGTCTAACACAACCATCTTTATGGTTTATAGAGAATGGTCAGAAACTATCCAGTAAGCAGCAGTTCTCTGGGTGAAAATGTCTTGTTGTTGCTAGAGGTCAGAGGAGAATGGCAACACTGCTTCAAGCTGAAAAGTAGGTAACAGTAACCTCGGTAACCTCGGCAGCCGGAAGTGATGGACGAGGGCGCAGGGGGTCCGCGCCCTGCCGGAGGAGGAGGAACAGCCGGGTGAAGGGCTGCTCTTGCCGGGAGTGGTGGAGGAGCCGCTCCAATTTGAGGCGGCAGACGAGACGCGCGAAGGTCTGCGCCAGCCGGAGGAAGAGGAGCCGCGCGAGTGGCTGCTCCAGCCGGGAGCGGCGGCATTTACAGAGGAGCTGCGCGAGGTGACAGAGGTCCCCGTGTTTGCGGCTGCCATGCAGGTGCGTCCGCACGGCACTGCAGACCACGCCCACCACAACCATTCATTACAGCCAAGCTATTCAGAAGACCATCTGTGAAGAAGCAGATTGGTTATTGCAGCAGAAGACTACTCCGGTCAGCTTAGAGCAGGAAACTGAGTCTGCAATGCAAAACTGGACAATAGAAGATTTTTAAAAACGTTGCGTTGAGTCTGCATTTCTGTTGGGACACTGTAATTGTATGGTCAGAATTTGACATAAACAACATGTGGGTGATATTTTCTTTCCTCTCTTTGGGCCCCTTACTACAGCTTGAGCATCATTTGAACTCCACAGCCTACCTGTGTACTGTTATGACCACAGCGCACCAATCTTCTGATGGCTGCTTCGAGTATGTCATCTCAAACTGCTTCTTGAGCATGACAGTGATTTCACTGTACTCAAATGGTCTCCACAGCCACCAATTGCGCACTTTTGAGATGTGGTGGAATAGGATGTTCATAGCTGTACATCTCTCAGGAATGATTCCAGCACCTTGTTGAATCTATGCCATGAAAAATTTAGGCAGTTCTGAAGGCAAAAGCAGGGGCCATTCCAGCTGTGTATCTATCTTGTTTAAGATCATAGCTGATTTCTCCACCGCTTTATGGGAATGACTGCTGGCTCTTTCTTTTTTTTTCCATAGTGTTTGCTAGAAAATAGCAAATAAGAAGTAGGCTTATAAAACACAGTTTGTGATCATCAAGATTAAAATTGCGTCCATTTGTTTTACCTGTATATATGTGACCCCATGACTTTAAATGATGAATATAAGAAGTCCTAACATACACCATGTCCTTAAATATTCAAGCTCCTCTAAATATATGAACAGCATCATATACTCATGGATGTTTTAGTAAAAGCGTGAGCTAAAATGGCTGTGTATAGAACTGCTTTGTGTTCTATTTGCTTTAACCATTAGATGGCAGCATTTCACTTCACATGTCTGTTTGTTTCACCCCTGTGTAACCTTATGTCCTTTATCCTGCTTCCAAGAATCATAAAGAACAATTCTGGGAAAAAAGACCTCAGGTGAGTCATAACTGTATGAGGAAAAGTCCTACGTGATATGCTGAGGTTTCATGCAAACTATAAAATCTGTGATTAGAGAATTTTTGAAACTATGTTAAAATTTCAAAGGTTTTGTTTCATTTTAAAGAGTTCCAGTGAGTTATTTCCTTACGTTGCTCTATAAAATGAACTAAACTACAAAAACTTGTTTGGTTAGTTTGTATGTATCGTGAGGTCAGTAATGTGGATTATAAACCAAACAATAAAGGTGTGATTGATAAGAAAAATTGGATCAACTGTTTAGGAAGTACAGCTATTTTTATACATAGTCCCCACAACCTAACATAATTTTACAGATGTTAATTTCTTGTAAATCATAACCAAATATTCACTTGAGACTTCTTCACTTTACTGCAGCCACCTTGAATTACTGCTTCAGTGTGGGTGCAGATCTAACTTTAGTATTTAATAACTCAAAATCACCTGTTGGATTGAGATCAGGTGACCAACTTGACCATTGAAGAATATCACATCCCACACTTGACCATCTCTTGGGCTGCTTTAGCGGTGCGGTTTGGGTCAATATCTATTTGCGCCATCCAATGAGTTTTGCAACATTTGGCTCATTGTCAGTAGAGAGTATATTGCCCTGTTGATCCTGCTTACGTCTATCAACAGTCTGTGGTCCTCTTTCCTGTTTCAGATTGAGAGATATGACAATTGTGTGATATCGTGGTACTTCTGTGTCCTTGGCTTGAGGAAGTAATCTGCTTAAATGCACATTGAGGCACCTTTTAATGAATTAATGTATAAACCACAGGATTTTACATGTTCAGGGTTTTTATTCAGCTGTGTTTCTGATGATTTTTAGGACTCAAGCACATTTCAGCTGTGCTATTGAGGAGTTGAGGAGTGGAAGTGCACAACATTCTCTTTTTGAAAATATTGTCCTCTTTTTTCATTTGAGTGCACAGCAGAGGAGAGTCTGTTTAACTGCTGACTGCAATGTTATAGCATTTTTTTCTATATAAGGCTTCTTTGATTTCATGTTATGACGGCGACAAATGCATTAAAAAAATTTTTGGGGGGTTGCTCTTTTGTTTCTCAAAAAAGTGGACTGCTGTCTGTTGCAGTAGATGGTTCTGTATATTTGAATTTTTAAACCAGATGCAATTCCTGACGCAATGCTCCCCAGAGGCTAGGATTGTGTTTAAGCCCAGTCACATACCCTAGAGAGAAGCATTACAACAGCTGAATACATGTTATAGTAGTTTGTTTTGTTTTTTCTCTAAACAAGCCTTTTGCTAATTTCTCGTTCTCATGAACACAAAAGAATAAAAAAGATGTTCAGCTGAAGGGAGCAGTCGAATGGGGGTTTATAACATGGTGTCCGGTGTCTGAAATCTACACCTACTGCTTTAACTTCACTTAACCGTGTTAAACTGTTTGGGGTGAGCTGTGAAAACAAGCAGTTGAAGAAGAGTGGTAAGCACTACGTTGGTAAAAGCTTGACTGCAGTGCCAAGATCAATTTTAGTCAGTTTTATGGTCATTCAGCCAATTAGTGTTTTGTTTGCTTGCTTGCTTTCTGGTATTGGAGATTTTTTTTTAAAGTATAGCCAAAGGTCTGAAGGCCATCAACACAATTCATAGAATTCAGCGTGTAGAGCAAATACAGATTAAAAGACATGAACCTATTATTTCTTTCATCCGTTCAATTATGTGTTTTTAACATGCTCGACACTGAGCTTTTGTAAAATGTTCCATAGAAATAAAATCACTTTGAATCAGATGAAGTTCCCTTGCATAGTTTTGCTTTCGTTTTTGAGTATGTGTGTTTTTTGTTTTTGAAAAGCAAATGATGTGTCATACTGGGATATATAAAAACTAGCTGCTTCCACTGACTTGACAGATTGCTTGTCTGGTTGGTGCAATTTGCTAATAATTACCAAACTCGTTATACACAGTCCCTCCGCTGTTGTTATATACTCACTTTTCCGCTTTAAAAAAACAGTACCTATTTAAATCTTTTTAAGCAACACACCCTCCCTTTGCCTGTTTTTCTTTTATTAGCTAACCTGTTCAAACCCCTGGCTTCCATCCAGCTTCTCATTTTCAAATCTTCCAACGACAGGAGGAAATGGCCTGTTGTTTAGGCTCAACCAACTAACAATTTGAGATAGAGTTGTGGGGGAGGGGAGCTTGTCAGGCGATGGCTTTAATCATGTCCCCCCCCCCCCCCCCCCCGACGTGGTTCACAGTCACAGAACGTGGGGCACGTGGCTACGTTTACGGCGGGTTAACTAAAATGTAATGGATAAATTGAAAGTTTAACATATCTGTCCAACAACAGATAAGAGATCTACCGGCAATCCTCCCGAAACTTCCGATGAAAGGACACGCCCTGTGAAGCAAAATAAAAACATTTTAGTTGTTCCGTTTGCCATCCGCGCCGAATGAGTCATGTGACTGACCAAAACTCAAGAGACAAATCAAAAATATTTATCGTTTACTTTCTGTATGATGACTCACAGTGGTGACATCAGATTTAAAGTGAAAAGTCTCGGTTTCATAGTAGAACACCTCTGCTCTACAATTTACTTTTTGTTAAGATGTTACACACCGGCGCAAAAGCAGGAATAAGAAGTCCACGTGCCTAGCCTTATCGGATTTACTTGTCGGTGGAAATTGCATTTGAATGTACAATTTTATGCTTTCCATCAACTCCAGCAGATCCTTAACAAAACCTGTTTGACTGCTGATTGAGTTGGCGCCCACTGTTACCACACAGTTGGCAAACAGAAAAAAGTCAAAAGAGAAAGAGAGCCCTATTTTTCATTCTTTCTATATCAAATATATATTGATTGATTGATTATATCTATGTAATCAAAATTCAGATTTCTCAGCAAGGTACACATTTAAATAATATGAAAATCCAGTTATTGGGAAAAAAAGAAGATGACACAAATCAAAGTACTGGATGTCTAGAATTTCTGACTGATAACTCGCATTAAAATCTCCAGCATTTCCTCATCTCAACTCATGTTGTTGTTGTGAATTGGTAAAGGCACACCCTCAGGGTGAGTAACACTCTCAGTCTAAGCTTCCTGAATTACTCCCCAGATCTTCACTTTTTTTTCTGTCTATAATTCCAGCAGTAAGACGTGCTTGATAGGAAAATACTTATGTAACAGAGATGGTGGCAATGGTTTTGGCAATATTCATATGTAGTGAATATAAATACCCAAAGACAGAATGTACAAAATTAAATAATTATTTATTATTTGATAATTATTTTTAAATATTACAGTACTGAGGTAAGTTCATAGTCTTGAAGGTGAATTTTAACATGGCGTGTGATCATACTGTTTTACCCATGTGTCTCAAAAACAAATAAACAAACAAAAACACTCACACACAAAACGTATAAACTTTTTATTATTGTTACTGTGGTATTTGTATGAAACTTCACTTCCCACATTACTTCCAGGTATGTAACTGTCACTTCCCACTTTGGAAATTTATTTTGGCTAATAAAAAAGAAAGACAGTTTGTATTCTTATAATACTATTTATACAGCAAAGAGTAATATGAATGCTTAACAGAATACCTCCCACCAGCTCCCCAAGGAAAAGGGAGGATTGGGTTTCCCCCGCCTCAGGAATTATTATTATGCCGCTCAAATAACCCCCCTTTTATATTGGTGCAACAAAACATACACAGCTAAGTGGAAGGAACTGGAGTCCAGCCTGTTGGACCGATTCCCTCTACAAGCTGTAATGGCAGATAAGGGTCTAACGTGTTGGCTGGAAAAGTTGGGGAACCCCTGGTTAACCCACACCCTCCAAGTTTGGCAGAAGGTAATCAACATTTCTGGGATACACAAAATATTAAAAATTTTCAGGTGGTTTGCTTTCGACTCAGATTTTATTCCAAACAGACACGACTCTAACTTTAAAGCATGGATATCTTATGGCCTTACGACATTCCTCTCTCTTACTCATAGAAATATTGTGCTCAGATTTGAGGTCTTGCGGGACAACCACAACCTGACAAAATACGACTTTCACAGATACCTACAGCTGAGATCACAGTTTGATCATGAATGCAAATTTTCCGACTTTAATGATGCTGAGTCGCATTTTTTCCTCATCCTGAAAAATGCCACGACCATGAACCCTACTAAATCCATTTCTAAACTATACAAAGCTCTCTCTAGTGCCAGCGAGGATAACACTTTATACACTAAAGATAAATGGAAAAGGGAATCAGGGATTGCTATTTCTATGGGGGAGTGGGAAAATGTTTGGTGTTGCCAGTGGTCCACATCCAGTTCTATGAGCTGGAAGGAACATGGCTGGAAGAATATTATTAGATACTTCAAGACACCATATCAGGAGAGATATAAAGGGGCTCATATGCAATGCTGGAGACAATGCGGCTCGACTGTTGCTAACCATTTTCATGTCTTTTTGGACTGTCCCAAGTTTAAAAATTTCTGGATGGGTGTCCAGGCCTCCTTAAGCGCAGTCTTTAACGTTCAAATGCCTTTAGATTTTAAGGTCTTATACATGGGTCTGGTCCCTTTTCTGGAACGCAGGAGTGAGATTAAGTTGGTGCAATTACTCTTGGTGGCAAGTAAAAAAACAATTACTAGAAGATGGTTAAGCCCAGTCCAGCCTACCCTGGATGACTGGTTTGGGATAATTTTAGAGATATTTAGGATGAAAAAACTGTCATATCTGTAAAGAAATCAAAAGGCCAAATTCCACTAAATTTGGAACAATTGAATCCTATTCATTACCCCCACAAGAGCTGACTTCACTTGATCTCACTGTTACTTGTATTTTTGTAATCTACTTATCTAATTTCTGACAATTGTTAATTCACTTTTTTTTTAAATTTACTTATATTACTATTGTTTATTTATTAATTTATTTATTTGTTTACCATGGCAGCAGCATGGGCATCCCCCCAGTTCGTGTTTATAGTTCCATATAATGTGTTGTGTATCTCCTTCTGGAGAGCATGTGAGCAACTCTCCTATAGCCAGTGGAGGATAATATGCACCTGTTGATCACTGTGTTTATCATTTGCTCTCCTGGACTTAATCTAAAAACCTGGAAGGACTCTGTTCCCATGTTATTCATATACTGCTGTGCAGATGGATTTTTCTTGTCCATTCCAAATAAAGATATAATAAAAAACAACAACAAACAAAACAAAAACCGAATGGCCCCGTTATAGAAGGCCGAAGCTGCAGACTCTTTCTGGTCAGAAAAATCTGTCTCCAACAGATGCTGTCTGTACAGCTCAGTGGATAGCAATATTTTAATACTGGTTCACAAAAGTACAACTGAAAATGCTGCAAAATGTTGTGGTTGTTACTGTTGATTGGTTTCGCTTACTCGGCGTCTTTCTGTGGTAAGAATTGCGGCACTGTGTTGTTTATCACATTCTCACTATGTCAAGGTTTCTTAAAAATATCTTAATATATATATAGGTGAACATAAAATTAAGTTTTTATTATTATTTGATTATGTGTTAATTTATGATTGTTAATTTATTATAAATAATACAAAACTATTTATCCAGAATCTTCATTTTGACTGTCGAAACAGTTCAATTTAAAAGACCTCACTATTTTACAGCAGTAAAACAATTCCCCGTCTGTCTTTCTCTATTTCTTATCACTGTGTCAAAAGCGGGACAGGAAGTTGTAATATACATATATGTAATGTGTACAGTTTGTTATAAACTATTTATGGGCATATGCGTGGCATCGCAGTGGTCTGGTTCAGGAAACACTTACATCATGAAACTTCAGGTGTCCGCTACTACGGCAGACGAAACTACGTGCGCGTCCCCGCCCACCTGTGAAACCGCCTAAAAAAGCTCGCTCCCGTTATTCCCTCTCCATTCAAGGTGCGGCAGCCAAGCAGGTGCGTGAGGAATCGTCGAGAAATCATATAGCTGTTGTTTGCTAACTTTATTTTTTAAAGCTAAGGAAAACGTGCCTAGATAGCAAAAGACGAGCCAGTTTTTTTTCTCGCAAGGAAGCAGACTTGTTTTTTTAAAGAAGAGAGAAGTCTGTGTCTTGAGGAGTACCTGAACAGGTGAACAGCGTCCTTTGTTGTTTCAAAGTCAAGTCGGAGAAGAAGTAGAAATGGCTAACTCGGGTCTTCAGATTCTGGGATTCGCCCTGGCTCTTCTGGGCGTGATTGGACTCGTAGTTGGTACAATTATGCCCCAGTGGAAGATGTCTGCCTACGTCGGGGACAACATCATCACTGCGATCTCCATGTACGAAGGACTGTGGATGTCCTGTGCGTTCCAGAGCACAGGTCAAATGCAGTGTAAAGTGTACGACTCCATCCTGCAGCTCAACAGTAAGTGACACGGTTGATGGCTTTTAAATAAGTACGAGCGTCCACATAATTTCTCTCTGTAATGGGCCAAATAATTTAAAAGTTTAACGGCAGGCTCCGGCTTACTGTGAATACTGCGGCAACTTGTTGTACTGTCATTGTTCCTAAGATAGAAGAGGAAATTTTAATGTCTGGTGGGAAGTGACTTGCAGATTGTGCCTACTTTAAATCTTTCTGTTAACTTTTTGGCGCAGTCTGTAGCTTGGTTCTTGGTTTCCTAGAACTGGTCTAACCGGTTTAATCACTCGTTCTTTAATTTTCCTGTTTAAACCACCGAGGAAGGCTACACCTGCGCAGAGCAGCTCAGGTTCATAAAGGCTTTTAACGGGCCAAATGTTTAAACTTATCTTCTATTTTACACAAGGGAATGTCTGTGCACACCTTGGCAATGATTACCTATAAACCATTGTATGATAGAGAACCCCCCCACCCCCACCCACCCACATGTGGAGCTTACCTTTCCGTGTGGGAGTTTATTTGACACCATTTACTCATCTATGTCTGAAGGCCATATGCAAAACCTTTCTCTATAGAGCAGAGCCACAAATGTTTCTAACAAACACCGAATGGCAGCTCCTTTTCGACTATATTCCAGGGGAAATGCAAAAAAAGTGTAGTTGGGTCACGGAGCTGTAAAGTCTAGGTAATTCTTGTTGACCAAAGAGTTCTTCCTGTCGTATTCCAACCATCTTTATGGCTCTTATCTCTTATTATAAATCAGTGGCAAAAGTAGGTTAATAGTAGCAGGGCAGCTTTATTTCCCGTGCTTCAAATTCAGCTGATCGAAGCTGTGCCCTGGGGTCAAACTGCCTGAAAGTCACTGTGGGACAGATCGCATAACTTGTAGTTGTGAATAGCTAATTCACTTGATGGTTCATAGACCATTTGTTTCAATGAACAAACACAAACCCATCTGTATCAGGGCTTTTTTTTTTTTTTTGGGTTATTTGTCAAAACATTTGATTACAATATCTGCGGCAGTGCCGTATCACCTCTTCAAACATGAACCCAATCCAACTCTGATAAGTACTGTGTGATTAAACCTGGTGGTTAGATATGGAGCAAGTGAGTAAATAATGGCCTGTTGTTCAGAAATGGATGCTTGAAATTTCTTTACCAACAATGGATACCAAAACTGGGGAAGGAAAAACACGAATTCAGAAGTGCGAACAAGTCGTTTCTGAGCTCGTTGTCTGATTTTTAGTGAAACCCAGATTCTGTCAGATGGTGTGGGGTTTTTTTTTTTTTTGTTTTGTTTTGTTTTTTTAATAAACAAAGTGTGCACCTGCTTTAAAATGTGATCTGTTAGTGCCTGAGGTTGGGAGCGTCTTCCTGAAATGAAACCTGAAACCTGGTTAGACCTGTTTCAGACTTTCATGCATGTACTGCCAGGCTCCCAACCCCCCAACCCCAACCCCTCCCCCTCGAGCTTTGTTAGACTTCCGGGTAGAGCCAGTTTCTGTGTGTCGTTGTTATAGGGAGTGGCAGTGAGACACAAGAGACGGGTCTCTCTGTTGTGTGTTTGTGTCTGTATTTCCACCACCTTCTTCCACATAGAAAATCTAAACACATAAGTCTGCAAATATAAGTGACAGCTTAGTATAGTTACCAATAAATTGCTGCAGGAAAATGCTGCTGTTTGCTTACTGTTTTCTTTTTACCTCCTTTTAGATTCACGGTAGTAAATCCTACAGCCTGTCACCACACCCTTGTAATCCATGTAACATATTACAGAGTGCTTCATGTTTGTCACATTAACTGATGGTTTAACCCTGGCCCTTATGTGTTTTTTTTTTTTTTTTTAACCCAGGTGCTCTTCAGGCAACCCGCGCCCTCATGATTGTGAGCATTATTGTAACGCTGGCTGGTCTGGGTGTAGCTTGCATGGGGATGAAGTGTACCAACTGTGGCGGAGATGACAAAGTGCGCAAGTCCCGCACTGCAATGGGTGGTGGAATTATTATCTTGATTGGAGGTAAAGAGCAATCTGACTTGGTTGTCTTTAATTTTTATTTATTTATTTTTAAAAGATTAACAGAGTGAATAATGTTGTTGTGTATTCTGCCACAGCTTTGTGTGCCATTGTTGCCTGCTCTTGGTATGCGAATGACATCATCCGGGCCTTCTACAACCCTTTCACCCCTGTCAACACTAAGTATGTACATTACGATCTCAAACTGACCTTTGTGTACTCTGAATATCGCGTCATCTTGGCATAGTTCATCTGTTTGACTGACTAACTTTTTTTTTCTAGGTATGAGTTCGGTGCTGCCATCTTCATTGCCTGGGCTGGTGCGTTCCTGACGGTTGTGGGAGGCGGCATTCTGGCAGCAAGCTGTTCAAAAAGCAAAGGGCGTCAAAGTGGACCAAAGTATCCCATCAAGGATTATGTATGAACAGGAACGTTCCTGGTTTGAGGCTGAAGGAACACTTTAACATTTACACTCGTCCAACTCAGAGATTGAAGCATTGCAAAGATGTATCGCAGGAGGTGGAGACCTCACTTTTTATTTTGTATTTTAGTTTCACCAGTACTAACCTGTGATGTTACTCTATTTTATTAAATTCAGTAAAATATTTTAAATGATGGCTGTTTACCTGAGAACAAGATTATTGGCTTTGTTTTGTCTGGATCTGTACCTACTGCTTGCGTGCTTATATAATGTACACCACACCACCACCCACGTACTATGTCAGTCCTGCCTCATTCTGCCAAAATGCTGTACTGTGACACTGGCAGTAGACCCTTTAGATCAGTTACAGGTTTGGTTCAGTGAACCTCTGCAATGCACTTTGGTGTCTGAAGAGCTTTGGGGCGCGCCAGTTGTAAGCAAATCCCCCCCCCCCCCAAAAAAAAAACAACTAAATTCTGGCATGTGGCTGTGTTATCTTGCTGCTGCCATCAGAGTGCCATAACACATGAGGGAGCATAGTGGGTCAAGTTGCCAGCTATGTCAACAATTGGGCAACAAATCCCCCCCCCCAAATAAAAAAACATGTGTGAGGACTGAATGCATAATATTAAACCTGCCATCCAAGATGAGAAGCTCTGTGCTACCAATATTTTGTTTCCCCTGTGTAAACACACAAATCATACAACCACAAACCATTATAGTTTGTTTTGTTTTTTTTAATCATTTGCAGGAGTGAATTTGGAACTACAAATACGGATTTTTCTAAATTTCTAGTGTTTTGCTGAGAAATGTTGTGACCTTGTCTTTGACTTTCTGTCTTGATTACTGTTTTTTGTTTTGTCACAATATCTGTTGCATACAATAAATTTTCAGTTTTTAAAAAATATTTTTGTTTTTTTTATTTGTAAATTTGTGTTGTGCATTTAAAAATGGAAAGAATTTCTGGCTTTTAGATTTGCGCCATCTCAAAATGAAGACAATGAAAATATGGAGTATTGCAGTGCAGACATATCAGACTCCAATTGCAGATAAATTTCTTATTGAGGAGGCTGAAATCATGAAGGCCACACAGTTCTCCTTCTAAAGGAAAGCCATCTTCCTTCCTTCACACATCATTTAGCTGGCTGCTTTGCTTTGCCTTTAATGCCACCTAGTGGTGTGTATCTCTCTCTATTTATCGCTATATATATATATAGCTATCTATATAGATCTCTATACCGGTATATATCTATATCCTCCTCGCCATTTATGAGGCTGTAGTGTCTTGCTCTAGATCTCCTTCTCGCATTCTTCCTGCCATTCTCTAATCATTACTCTTTCCTCCCTCCAGGCCAGATCATAAACCTACTTATGATACTGGTTTTTCTTAAAAGGGTCAAACCTTTAACGCCTCTCTGCCAGTGTCCCTCACCCTCAAAAAAAGAAACATCTATTGTCTTGTCCTGTAAGATTCAATTCAATTGCTTTTGGTTTATTGTCATATATAACAGTGGCGTTCATGTGGAATCCATTTTGTTTTTAAAGTTGAAAAACATTTGTCTAAATTCTGAACACCATACATCCCCTACTCTAATCAGCCAGATAGCACTGCTAATCAGAAACGTACCTCGCTGAATTGAAGGGACTTTTACTATACACGTAATAGAAAGCCACATTGATACAGAATACTTATTAAATAAACAGGGTCTCTTGCACGAGGCTTCTCGTGTTATAGGAACAGTTCACCTCACAGAGCTATTTATCCACCTGCATTGTTTAGGCATAGGCATGTGTACCCTTTAATACACCAGGATCAACCTTGTGGGACTCAAAATGTAAAAAAAATATAAATCTATAAACCTTGTTATAAAACAACATTAACTGTACTTCTACTGAACTACATCCACACACCAGAAGAGAGGGAAGCCATCAGTGTTTAAAGCATGACCACAAGCCCATTGTCAAACTTCCCTCTGCAGTGTGAGTTGGCAGGTGTGGTTCAGCAAAGAGGTACTTACTGCATGAAACTGCAGTTTTTCCTTAAAAAACCCCAAAACAAAACACCACATCCTGTACCAATTATTTCCATTATAATCAAGGGAAGGCAGATGCTTAACATCTCCCATAACAGGCAGCTTATACGAAGAATCTAAAAAACCAGTAAAATATGTACACTTAATGTGGGGGTGAAGGTTCCCTTTCAAGCGGCACAATCATTCACATGGTAAGCCATTTGCAGGTTGCTGCAGCACATCTGAATATCTGAGTAAAATGTGCTGACACCGGAGGGGTTCTTTATAGTGGTTTGATCAAACAAAATCAAAAGGATCTTGCTTAGAAACGTGGCCAGTGTACACTAAAGTGGCCTTGGCATTTAACAGCATTACAAAGAGAACTTTATAGCCCATCTGCATTTCTGTAAAATGGTTCCTTTGTCAGATGACAAAACACCTATAAAAAGTTATTTGTTCAAAGGTCACATGGAAACACTTGATTTTGTTGTTTGCCAGTCTCATCGCTTCTGTCAATGAAACACCAAGAGGAATGTTGTAATAACTCAGAAACCTAATTTTAAACAAACAACAATAACAAAGATACACATTTATTATTTTATTTTATCAATTGAGGGACAGTCTGTTGAAAAGTCATAAAAACTTGACAGCATGGAATAGTCTGGTGTTTTAACAGGCCTCATGCACTGAGAACAGAATAACCACAGTTGGTCAAACTGCATCTTCAAACTTGATACCAGTAGAAATTTCTATGAAACATTAAACAATTCATTTGCAAATTAACTCACACATACAGTTACTGAGCATGTAACCTTTGGCCGCTGGGCTGTCAGTAGGCATGGCAACACAGAGCAAACAGTTTCACAGAGCTGAAATGTGTTATTACTCAACTTCTAGGTTCGTTGCCCAAACAGATTGGCTGAATCGTTTTCCCCTTGGACGGTAAAAATACATCTCCAACACATTTTGAAAGGAGAGAAATTGCTGTCACAGGATTATGATGCAACAAATCTAAAATTATAATAAAGAAACGACAATGTTCTAGAAAGAGTGACACGTGTTCCTGTTCTTAATTATACTAAACCAAACAAACTTCAGAGTATTTTCAGTATTAGATCCCTGGTGAAGCATGTATTTATTTTTAAATTGTGTAATAGGTGTATTTTAACTGTTTCTTAATAAGAGTATATCAAACTTACTAAAGTGGGGAGAGAAAAAAAAAATATAAGATGAAGAAACAACATAACATTCTCCACTATCTGGTGCCAGAAATTATAAGTTTAAAACAATGCAAGGATTTATTTAAAAACAAAAAACCCACCAACAACCCCAAAAACAAAAAAACCTAAGCCCTGTGCTCTTACAAAAGGGTGATGGAGGTGGACCATGCACCAGTACTGCACAGCTACCGCCCCTCACTACCTCCAATCTCTTCATCCAGGAGGGCAAATTGAAGTGGCCTATACGTAAAGAGCGATTTAAGGACAAGTGTGAGGCACTCAGTTTGGCTTCAGAGGGTTTAAGAGGTGCTAAGGGCATAAACAAGTTATAAAAATAGATAAAACTGCAACGTCTGTTATTCCTTCAATGCCTGCCTCCACTTCCACAGCTCTGCAATGACCTGAGGAGAAAAAAAACCCATATATAAACAGCTGACTTAAATTGTTGTCAAAAACAGAGCAGGTTCATGCAACATGGTCTCTCATTTACTGCAACACAACTTCCTCCTTACTTATGATTGGAATATTTGGACTTTGATGCCCCCTAGTGGCATGACAAATAAATGCCAGTACACCGCCTCCATTTAAATCAAATTACAGCCAGTAGCTACATTTTCACAATAATCTAAGAAAGTAAAAATGTTATAATAGCAGGCAATAGAAATTTGTTGTATACCTTGGGCTCTGTGACCTTGTGACCATGTTTCACAAAGTTCTCAAACTTGGGCTGGGCTTTAGGTAACGTTACTCCCTAGTAGAAAAAATATAAACAAATGTAATCAATTTGCAACTTTAATCATGCCAAACAGATTCAAAGGACATCCAAGAACAAACCTTTTTCACTGCCTCCATCATCTTGGCTTTGATCTCTGGCACACTCAAAGGTCCTTTAGGAGTTGGTGGGGTTTTGGGAGACTTGTCACCTTTTCCTTTAGGTGTCTTTTCCTACATTGGGGAAAAAAATAAATACAAATAAATTAAAGTCTAGACATTAGAAGTGTTGAATTTAATTTTTAAATATATTTGCCTTTGCTCGCCATTCTTGCTCATGTAAACCATTGTTACCTGGTTTTTGGCTGGAGTGTTCGGTTTTGAACTCTTGCCATTCTGTGCAGGTGCTTTGGGTTTGGATGGCGTCTGTTTGGATGGTATAGGTTTGGCTGGAGCTGCCTTGGCCTGTAACAAATGGGCAGCTGTCAGTTGCAGAGTGAGCATGTGTAAATTAAGCTTCAATTTAAAACTCCGCGATAAAGATATCTGCTTGCCTTAACGGGAGATTCTTCTTCCATGCTCTCCTCGTCGTCATCAGCCTCATCATCATCCCTGAAGAAATGAGAAAGATTAAAGCAATAGCAGTTCAACTTTTTTTTCCTCAAATTGACCTCTTGCCTGCAGCAAGGTCAAAGCTTAATTAAAAGCAACAGTGCTCCAAACTGTTGTCCTCACCATCCCAGTAGAGAAATGCAACTTAAAGATGCACACAAGTCATAAGGCACTGTAGCCATTTACTGGAGGGAGGAGTGAGGGAGTGGGCTGTTCGATATAACGATATCGGGTGATGATATGAAAACTTCTATATATTCTCTTACATTAAAATAACCACACTATGGACGGACAAGCGACTGCTTTTATGCGTTGTTGTTGTCAGCAACCACGATTGCTCCAACATCCGCTTGTTCCCCCCATAAACCTTTCACAATGAAGGTGAATATCCTGTTGAGATTTTTCAAAATAAACAGAATCCCGTGAAATAGTATGCAGAGTGTTTACGGCCGAGAAGCTAAAAAGCTGTCAGTTGCTAAAAAACAAAAAAAACCAAACAAACCTTAGAACAGGCTTTTCCCTGTAGCACAACGTGTAATAAATACTCAAGAAAATTGTGGCCATTTCAACTTCTCTAACACTCAACTCCAGGTATACGACACCCAGCTGAAAACATTTCTTGCAAGTCAAGTTGCCCGAGAATCACAGAATTTACAGAAAGCGTAGAATTTATGTGATATTGTTGTCAGGACGGTAAATGTCTTATATCGGGATATGAGATTTTGGTCATATGACACAGCCTTACGAAGGGCTCTCTCTGTAGCATGAACATCGTTTGGTTTTGAAAAGTCTGACATGGACCAGAAAACTTTTTCCCTAGTTTCAAAATAACAGTAACTACTATGCACACTGTCATGGCTACAAATATAACCAGTTTTTAGATGGTTTCCTACAAGTTTTGCTTTTATCATGTTAGGAAGCAACCTCCATTAAGCATTATTTCCACGCTATTAGCGAGTAACAAATGAGCTCTTATAAAACATGACAGAACAAGTGTTCAAAAGCCATCTGACCTTTGCTATGAATTTTATTTTCACAATTTCAGTTGGTTGGGGGGAAGAAAAAAAAAAAAAGAAGAAAAAAAAAGGGTCATTTTCAACAAAAGCCTGCTACACATGCTGGCAGCAAGATGAGCAGAGGTATGTTCTTTTACCAGCAATGCAGTGACGCAAATATGAAATGACGCTTTGCCCAGAGCTGGCCATCTTTAACAACTGATCGCCTACAGTCATCGGCTCTCCAAGAGGCAGGAGGAGGAAAGATGTAAAGCTACCATCTGTTCGCATGAGGACAGCAACTTAAGGACTTCACAGCATTTGTGTGGTCAGACACTCACTCATCCTCCTCATCTTCATCGTCCTCCTCGTCATCCTCCTCATCATCTTCCTCCTCCACCTCCATTTTCATCTTTTTCTGTGTATGAGATTAAAAGTCAGTCATGCGTTTTACAGCGACAAGTTTACACTTTGTACTGAAACCAATTTAAAAACAAAAACAAACCTGAGACTTTGCAGCAGGGGAAGTGGCAGGCCTTTTCTTTGATGTTATGACATCTTCCTCTTCCTCTTCATCGTCATCCTCATCGTCTTCATCAAAAGACTGATCTGCATCCATCACTGCGGGGGCAATTTACAAGGAATTTATAATTAAAAAAAAAAAAAAACTACTCCGTCTGCTGTGCTATGAGGAGTCTTGATTGTGTGAGGGTTATCGCCACATTCTCTGAATTATGAATACTCACTGACAAGGTGCTGTCCACTGATATGGATCGGACCAGAACCTGCCTTCAGGCGAAAAACTGCTGGGGGCGTGATTGTGTAGCCGCCAAGACATGCCTGCAGCAAAACACACAAATAAGCCAGCTGCTGCAAAACTATACAGCAGTTTTTCCTGAGGCAGCACAGCTAAGGAAGAATAAAGCATAAAATAATTTGGTCGCCAAGGTGTGTTTTCAAGCAAGGCAAGGCAAGTTTATTTGTATAGCACAATTCAACAACAAGGTGATTCAAAGTGCTTTACAGAGACATTAGAAACAAGAACAAATAAAAAGCATGATTTAAAATTTATTAAAACAAGCAAATAAACTAACTAACTAAAGCAGAACGTTTACTTACACTTGGCAAGGTAGAGGGCTTAAGTGAAACCAGAACTGCCTTGACCTTCTGACCCTCTGCGTCCTGCCCTTCTACCTCCACCATATGAAGTTCATCTTTTGTGCTGGGGTCCACACAGACCTAAAGACACAACAGAACATTGGATGTTTTGGTGGTGGAAAATTTCAAACTGAAAATGTTAACCAACGATTTGGTATTCACTGTACCACTTGGCTGCATCCTTCTCACACAACCACAAGCAATGTGCTCAGTGTGTGGGACACAATGACATTTTGTACACCGTGTCGTAACAGCTTCAAGTATACAGGGATGAACAAACTGCATGAAAGACACGCACCATCCTCAGATCCAGCTGATGCTCCAAGTCATCGTCGTCAGGATTGAAGACCACTTCCTTTCCAGCTTCCAGCACACACCCTGATGAAGAGATTAAAATAAAATTAATTTTAAAAGAATACAAAAAGTAGAAAATGAGTAGAACCAGTCACTTAGGTGTAAAGCGCTACATATAAGGTGCACACAAGAGGGAGCCCTACAGAACAAGGGGTGAACATTGCCACATGGCAACAGCAGGAATTCCCCTCAAATGAAGAAGGGGAAGAAGTGAAAATCACGTCATCTAAACTTATGCTAAAGTTCTGAAACCAATAGCAAAAGACACGTGCCATGTTAATATTCCAATATGCATCCTCTACAGGTATGACATTTCAATTAACCTGGGTTAAAAGCCAATTGCAGAGCTTTGGATAAGCATCACCAAACTGGAGACAGTCTATTATCAAATTAGAACGATTTGGCTTAGTTTCTGTGTGTGAAAAAGATATTTAGGTCTTGCTCTTTTAGAACCACCTCAGAATTTGCAACATTAAAACAGTACACTGTGACCGTATCTGCTGTTTAAACGATGTCTGAAGTATCCACCCTAAAAGAAGAGGTTAAATTTTAGTTAGTAAGGGGAGCAGAACGACAGATGAAGAATAGAAACACTCTTTAAGATCTGGGGTGGCTTAAAATGCAGTCGCAGGAGGAGCGGTGGGGAGGTCAACGCGGTCCGCGTGTGTTTGAAGCCACGTTGAGACCAATTTCCCCGGCCAGCAGAAAACTGTCAGCTCTAAGAAGAGCTTCAAATGGACAGTTCATCTAAAAAAAAAAAAGCAGGTGCTTCAGCAGAACAGCAGCGCTAACTCTTTGTTTAAAGAAACTGATCAGATATCAACTCCGTTAATAAATCACTGGGGCCGCCATGTTGATAACCAAGCACGTGTGTGGCAGAGTGGTCTGAAGCACAGCAGCTCAGCAAGACTCATTCAACCTCCTGCCACGACTCATAACAACCAACACCACAATACATTTTAAATGTTTTAAATGCAAACAGGTCCACTGTCTTCGTCTGGAACAAGGCACGTGTAGCTAAGCATGCTACGTGTAATTTTTTCTGTTGCTAATGCCAAAAAACACGAGAACACAGAATATAAAACAACCTCAAGTCACACATAAAACAAAGTTGTGCTCTCACCGTAAAGGAACGTTTGTGGCGCCATTGGTTCATCTAGCCCGTTCATGTTTGAGACGAGGAGGCTGACAAACTCCTTATATGCTGTAGAAGAATAACCAAATGGTACCAGCAGCCACTAACTAACGTGCTACAGCGCTCCCGCTCTTCTTCTTTTCTCAATGAGGCACGGAGCGAAAAAAATCAGCCCACACCGCCACCTACAGGACCGCTGCACAGAGCGTCTTAAAGCTAGCTCCATTGTTTGTGTTGGAAAAGTGTAAACGCGCATTGACTGTTAGGAATTACGGTCATTTTGAAATACGTCTCAACACTATAGTCCTTCATTTATTTCCCCATGCATACTACAGTCATTTAAGATGTTTTCTTTACATAAACCTTTAATTTTACGATCCCATCAAACCTTTTATGTTCTTCTGTCACTGAAAATCTGTCTGTAGGTGTCAGCAGTGTGAAAAAGTCTCGAGCTCTTCCTTATTTCTTTATAGTTTACTTCCAAGTAGCCAGGCTTTCTTGTATTGTTGTCAATTTTATTTATGTAATGCCAAATCACAGCAACAACAAGGTGTTTTATACTGTAATGGAAAGACCCTACAATAATAAAGTATTAAAAAGTATTTTTTTATTTGTTAAGCCACTCAACACTGATCTATCAGTCATTCAAGAATGATTGAATTAGGACGCATAACTCAAAGGATGAACCTTGAACCAATTTAAAGAACCAATTTTAAATTGTCTCTTTAAGCATTTTACTAGTAGCCCGTCAAAAAAATCACATCACTTGTTTCCCTTTTCTGGGTCAATCTATGAGAAATACCAACAATAACACAGTTTGAAAGGCATAAAACAATATTTTTGAATCACAAGGTAATCCCTAAAGAGCTTTAGCCAAAAACTTGGCATATTGTGGTATGGTGTGCAGTGTGTCCTTAAAGACATAAAGTGAAGGACAAAATAAGTGGCAGGTCTAGAAAAATAATCTCCTGCACATCGACACTATTTGAAAGTAAAAAGTAGAAAAAGAAATCCAACAAAGGCCTGACACAGGACCTGAGCGATGCATCTAACCGTTCAGTTGATGCTTCATCACTCAGGGAAGTGAAACGGGGATAGCAGTCTCAGGTGTGCCAAGTTACAGAAGAACTGGACTGAAAATCTGTGGCAACAGGTCTTACGGAATGATTGATACAAACCTGAAATTTCACGTGTGGAGACCCAACAGTGACTCTACAGCCACATGTAAAACATGATGACGGCTTTGTCATGTTTTGGGCTCGATGCTGGGATCTTGTCAAAATTGATGAAATTAGGAATGCAGAAAAGTACTGTAAGAATCTGATCACCATGAAGAAAGATTAAGAACTCAAATTTTGCGCAGAACTGTACTCATAATATAAATGCCAAGGAGTTGATAGATGGGCAATTTCTTCACCAAAAATCTTTTTTTCTGATTTTCCCCCACAGTTTGAATAGTTGAGCTAAATGAATACAGATGGGTAAGAAGAGAAAAAAAAAAAAAAGCTAATTAACATGACCCAAAGAGCTTCAACTCTGAGGACTTGCAAATGTCATGGCATATGATTCACACAGTTTTCATACTTGTTACGCCCCCACGATGAAGGTCTAGGGGTGTGTGTGGGGACTGGTAACAAATGGGTCCAGAAAAGAATGAAAGGAGAACAGACAGAGGTGTTTAGTAAATAAAATAGTTTTTATTATTGATAAAATTAACATAAAGAGCCAGCAACGCTGTTTTACCAATAACACTAGAAAAAGAAAAAGGTTGCAA
>NW_005187481.1:2559415-2561954 GCF_000239375.1 Pundamilia nyererei | reverse complement strand
TCACCTTGGGACGGGACACAGGTACCTCGCTCTTTGGGTACGGCACAGCTGGCACATTGCTAACCTTCACTGAGGCATCGCGTCGGTAATGCTTAATGACACTGGTTTTATGGATGAGGGCAAACTCATCAGCCAGTGTTGCAGCCTGCTGTAATGAGGAAACCCTTTGTCCGCTAAGGTGTACTGCAATGCGCTCGGAGACGCAGTTCTTAAATTCCTCTAACAGCATTAATTCACGCATCGACGCCAGGTCTGTAGCTTTGCTGGTGTGAGTACAAGAAAATAATTAGTATAATATGTGTTAAATTTGTTTAGATCAGAGGAATAGGGAAGGATTTGTTTGTCTGTGTTTTAGTTTGGCTTAGTTGTAGCCCTGAGAGTGTGTAATTGTTTAGAGAGAAATGAATTTATGGATACTGGGGGTCTGCCTGCCTTAAAAGGAGACAGGAAGCTATAGTTGGGGGTTGCTGATGCTTATACCTTTAATAAAACTCATAAGTGTTATACACTTAGAAGTAGGTTTGCAGGAGATTCTCCACATGATCTGTAAATGTAAGACAGCAAGAGGCCAATGGCCCAGTGGATGCAGAGTGGGGGTCTCAGTGTTTGTAATATGTTAACTCTGTTTTCTATGTTGTGTAGAGGAATTATGTGTAGCTTGGGTGAGATTATTTTTATGACCCCCAGGAAGTCACGTACACAGAGACACACAGTGCTTTGACTGTTATGGCGCGCGTGCGCGCGCGCGCACACACACACACACACACACACACACGGGTTTTATGATGGGGTCACTTCTACAAAACTGTTTCACAGACAAAGCAGTGAAGATCTGCAGAGGGACACCGGCCTTGCACGTCTTCCCTTCTAGAAGATGCATGCTTAGATGAAGATGAATAAAGGTTTTGTGAAATGACTACTGAGTTCCGGTGCCGTCTCTGGATGCCTGAGGAATAAAAAGAACCGGGGTGAAACTGATTTCTTAACACTGGACACCACCGATCAAAAAGCACACTTTTCTTCCTCGCGAAGTCTCAGTAGGATTGACCTTGTCCCCTTTTTAATCCCCGGAAATGCTGCCTATAAGCTTCTGGGACTAGCTCATAAGCTAGAAGGATGGCACTTTTTAGCTTGTCATAATTCAGACTGTCCTCAGCGGACAATAAGGAACAAACTTCCTGAGCTTCACCTACCAGTTTACATTGTAACAAAATGCCCCACGAATCCCGTGGCCAGTGCAAAGCTGTGGCTGTACGCTCAAATGACTCGAAGTAACTGTCGACCTCAGTGTCGCGGAACACCGGAACCAGACAACTGTTTTTCCCTACATCAAACGGTGCATCTGCCTGCCGAATGGAGGCAGTTGGAGGAAGGGAAGCCAGCTGGAGTTCCAACTGTTGCAACTTGACAGCTGTCTCCACCTCCTTCAATTCAACCTCCCTGGCCCTGCAAGCTCTGCCTCTAAACGCCTAAGTTACAACTCCCTTTCACGATCCTCCTTTTCCAACTTAAGACAAGCAGGCGTACACGGAGCCTAGCATCCTGCTTCGAGTCTACTGATGATTCAATGGAGAGAGGTTCAAAGTGAGGCAGTGTCATCTGCTTGTCCTCAGGCAACCCCTGAGCAACAGGCGTAAACACTGATGGAGCTACAGCTTGAGATGGCACCTGCGGAACAGGCTGAGACACTACACCATGCTCAGGTGGACTGGCAGACACCGGCAAGGCCACCATCCCTTTCTCCACCAATCCAGACATAAGAGCAGCTTTCAGCTCAGCCTTACGCAGAGCTATGGAGACACAAATGCCATAAATTGCTGCCACCTCATGCAAATCCCTCTCCTTACAGGCGTCCAGCTGGACAAGCGAAGGGTTTGCCTTAAACATGGCAACATCAAAGGTAGCCATTCAAAACTACCTGAGGCTAACAATAACAACAAAGAAGCACCACCTCCAACACACAAATCAAAAACAGGTGGGATATATGTGTGACCACAGGTTAACCAATAAATAAAGATACCATCGACCCTCTCCCCAGACCTACCTACTAAAATCTTAGCCTAGTTAGCTTCTGGAGTGTACCAGGCTCGAGGCAACTTTAAAGGTTAAGCATCAAGTGCACAAAGCACCGGCAAGCCTACCCCGACAGGGAACTAATCCCCACTTGGGATTACTCTGAAAATAAAAAAGGCAAAATAAAAAATGAGTGCCTGAAGGAGGAGCTTACGCTCAGCTAGACACTGCCCTGTGCTAACTGGAGCGAGTATAGCAGATACAACACAACTACACAAGCCACCGGCAAACAACACACTACAACCTAACCACTGTTCCTTCCAGTCATATCCCGGACGAGCCCCCACATTGTTACGTCCCCACGATGAAGGTCTAGGGGTGTGTGTGGGGACTGGTAACAAATGGGTCCAGAACAGAATGAAAGGAGAACAGACAGAGGTGTTTAGTAAATAAAATAGTTTTTATTATAGATAAAATTAACATAAAGAGCAACGCTGTTTTACCAATAACACTAGAAAAAGAAAAA
>NW_005187481.1:2549990-2559128 GCF_000239375.1 Pundamilia nyererei | reverse complement strand
TAACTGGGCCCAGGTGGTAAATGAGGCCAATGAACAGCAGCTGTGTCCTGGGGAGAGAGAAGAGCAAGAGAGAGACAGAGGGGTGGAGCAAGAGAGGAAGAGGCGGAGAGAAAACACCACACCCACACAAGGGCAGTTTCAGGAGGCCCAGCTAGGGCCGTAACAATACTCATTAAATTTTTCAGTGACTCCTGAGAGCCTGCCCTGTGTTTTTGTGCTCTTCACTCATCTGTTTAGGTTTCTGCTCTAATAATTATTAAATTTTTTAATAGCATACAAAAATATAGGCACACCAGTATAAAGTAGCACACCACTCAAATTTAAGAATGGACACATTTATTCATATGGCTTAGAATGAACCTGTTGGTGAGATTTAATAATCTGATTCCAAAATAAGATCTCCAAGACCTGAGGCTGCGATGTCACACGGTCGCACGGTGCAGAAAAAAGAGCCTCTCTAATGACTGCGAAAAAGAACAGCAATTAATATTTTAGTGCCTAAACTACGATAGTCTTGTGAGTTTTCTATTATGGTGGCGCATTTAAATACACCACGAGTCACAGGAAACCTTCAGTGGGCTACTGCTACAGAAAAAAACCCTATTTTCGGTGTACCATGTACGTCAGTGTGACATCACTGTCCTCGTTTAAATGGAGGACACAGTGCCAAATGTTCATTATTACAAATGGAGCTGTCCTCAGTGTCATATCACATTCCAAAGCTGACATTCAGCGGTTTTCCCTGCAAGATTATCAGAAGCTTTCTCAGTTCTTTGCTGGAATGGACCAGCAGCAAAATCTTGCTTTTTCTGACACAGTGATGTCTTTTGGACAAAACTTCTTCTGTGGCATCGCTGTCTCCATTTGAGAGTCACATCTCGATTACTTGTCATCTGTGCAAATGAACATCTAATAAGCCTCTTCTTCAACATCTTTGATTTGCGGGCATTTCATAATTATGTTTAAAATTTATTCCTGTTCGTTTTTCAATCTTTTTAAAAAAAAACATTTTTGACAATACACCAATTTGACCACAAGCCGAAAAGCAGCAGATGAAAACATGAAAAAAAGAATGAATTGGTTTCTTTTTCACTAAAAAAAGAAAAGAAAAGATAAGCACACACACACCATGTAAGACCCAGGAAATGTGCTGCTTTAAAATTATTTGACTTGTACTGTAAGTTTTGGACAGACGAGCATAACACAGACTCAGCACACATGCGACATCCAGGTCAGCACAAATTTACAAGGGTCACCGCATCAGTGAAACCAACGTACAACGTTTGCGGTATCTCATATCTGTCAACCGCAAGATGGATGGGACACAAGTATAGATTTACTTATGGTCAAATCTGTCAAAAAAATTGGAAATAAAACAAGCATGCAATCATACTTTGGCAAAAAAACAATAAAAAAAAAAAGCAAAAAAATAAACAAACCCCAACTGCTTCTTGGCAAAAAAGAAAATAAAACGATCAGCTTCTTGAGCACATTGCCCTTCGCTGGTCAGGAGCAGCCTCATAATGGATGAGCAGCTTTATCTTTAACAGGCCAATCTTCATGTCTTCATGACAGAACAGAGACGAATGTGTTAAAATCCATGTCTGTCACATCAGTCACTTTGTGTTGTGTGTCGAAACTCGTCAGGAGCACTAAAGAGCATCCCAGTCCAGTCCCTTCATACAAGTCATTGTGGGGGATTCAGCCTATATCCTGACCACAGCTGGATAAAACAGGAGGAGGAGGAGGAGAGACTGGATGTACTGCACATATGCATCCACACACACGCACTCACATTCAGCCCTCTCATTTTTCCATGTGGTTGTCTCCACCCTCTCCGCTTGTTCTACATCACGTTTTCAAACAGCTGCATGGATCTCATCATAGTTTCATCCTGTTGAGAAATAAGACAAATGGTGTATGGAATTATTTTGAATACCTGTGTCTGTGAAATGAAATCATCTGATGGATTGTGGTTTTTCTTATGCTTGACTTTTGACATAAAAAATTTTAAGTAATGGTGAAATTATGTAGGCCTATTTACACTTTACGCTATTTACACTATTAACACTGCATGTATTCAGGCTAATATACACCACTGAGTCCTTCTCTAAAAAAGGGCCAGATTTAACAATGTCTGTGAATCTGGATTAAAAAAAAGTGTTTAAAGTTTTTATAACATGTATAGTGCCATCTTGCACCAGTACATAACATGATGTCAGTGCGTTAGTTGGTTGCTGCTGATCGCTAATATAATTTAATGTAAGTCTAACTACTAAAAGAACCAATAACTCAATAGAAAACGAAGAAACAAAATCTAAAAAGCAATCTAAAAGAGTCACTTTAGTTTTATGTTTAAATAACAGAGGATATACTGTTCACATTCACTCTTTCAAACAGTAAGTGGCTTTTAATTGTTAGCTAGCTGCAATGAAATGGGAAAATCCACCTGTTAGCCGTAATGTTAGCGTTCATAGACCACTTTATGAATGAGGACTGTGTGGAGGAGAGGCTGTTTGAGTCAGGTGTAGTGGTGGTTTCACGACTAGAATAACAGGCTTAAGTAAGAAACTAGTTGCTTTTTTATGCATATTATATTTTAATTCTTTAAAATATAATTCATTTGACAAAAACACATGAAGAAGAATACTGACCTCTTGGCAGGCTACAATGAACTCCTCCAAAGTCACCACGCCATCTTTGTTCTTATCCATTTTCTGTAGAGAAAAAGTTGTTTTTATTTTGTTGATTCTGTTCTGGTGGCATTGCCTTGCATCCTAACCCTAATGAAACAACCTAATAATGACTACAAAGCTGCTATAAACCAACAAAGGTTTCTTGGGAAGTTACGGGGTTATGACAAGAGACATTAAAAGTCTGCTTTCCTTTCATAATGTGTAAACACTAGGGTTTATAAACCTTACGAGACTGAAAAATGTAGTTAAGTTGAAAGTGTGAAAAAAACTCCATAAAGGGAGTTGATCCAATTTAAACAAATAGTATGGCTTGTTGTCTGTAATTTTGTAGTAATCTGTAAATCTGTAAATTTTATTGTCAATTCTTACTGTCATTTAATGGTCGGGCATTGCACAGCAATAAGCATTTCACCAAACATCATATGGTTGTGTGTGCGACAAATAAAATTTGAATTTGAATTTGAAATGAACCTGAAAAAAGGCATCCACATGCTGCTGTGGAACGTCTCCCTTCAGTGCAGGGTAGGTGTACTTGCCCATCATGTCATATATGGCCCTCACAATCTCAGTCATTTCCTGCAAGAAGAGGAGATTCATGTCATGCTTAGACAAAGATTTGAGATAGCAAATAATATCCAGTTAAAACTGTAACAACACAGTCTCACCTCTCTGTTTATGTATCCATCTCTGTTGATGTCATACAGGTGAAACGTCCACTCCAGCTTTTCCCGTAGTGTTCCCCTCAGCAGAATAGATAGTCCCATTACAAAATCCTGTCCAAAATAGATCAGGGAAGAGGGAAAGCATAAATTAAAAAAGAGCAGAAAATTAAAGAAATAACTAACATTTTGTCCATTTTTGTACCTTAAACTTTATGGAACCATTGTTTGCAGTGTCAAAAGCGTTGAACAGATAATGCGCATACATGCTTGCATCTGTAACACACACGGAAGAAAAGTGTAAAAAAAAGAAAAGCTTCATAGTGCAATAAAAAAGATTAAAAACTGTGTACTTTACCTCCATGAGGAAAGAACTGTGCATAAATGTGTTTAAAAGTCTCCTCATTCACAACTCCACTTGGACATTCCTGTGGAAGAAAGGAGACTCTACAGTTCTTCTACTCAATGAAAATTTGGTTGTCTGATGATGTGATGCACACATATACTATATTGCCAAAAGTATTCACTTGTCTGCCTTCACATGCATATGTACATAACTGACATCTCATTTTTAATCCATGGTATTTAATATTATGTAGCAATAGCAACTTAAACTCTTCTGGAAGGGTTTTCAACAAGACTTAGGAGTGTGTTTATGGGAAGGTTTGACCATTCTTTCCAGAAGTGCAATTGTGAGGTCAGACACTGATGTTGGATGAGGAGGCCTGGCTTGAATTCTTTGCTCTAATTCATCCCAAAGGTGTTCTGGCAGGTTGAGATTAGGTTGAGATACAGACCAGTCAAGTTCTTCTACAACAAACTTGCTCAGTCTTGTCTTTAAGGACTTTGCTTTGTGCACTGGTGCGCAGTCATGTTGAAACAGAAAAGGTCATCCCCAAACTGTTCCCACAACATTGAGTTTCTTTCACTTAAAACAAAAAGGATGAGCCCCACTCCTGAAACCCCCTCCCCCGCAAACTTTACACCTTGCACAATGCAGTCAGACAAGTACTGCTCTCCTGGCAACCACCAAACCCAGTATTATCCATTGGATTGGAGAAGCATGATTTCTCAGTCCAAAGAACATGAAGCACTTTGTGCGCTTTACTTGAGCAAAGGCCACATGAAGCACATGTGCAGTTGATTCCACAGAAAATTACCGACCTCTGCTCAATATGCACCTCAGTCTCGCTGACCCCACTCTCTAATTTTATGCGGCTTACCACTTAATGAGTTGCTGTCATTCCCAATCTCTTCCATTTTGTCATAGTACCACTAGCAGTTAACTGTGAAATATTTAGTAGTGAGGAAATTTCACAACTGGACATTTTGCACAGTACCAGAGCTCCTGAGAGCAACTCATTCTTTCACAAATATTTTTAGAAGCCGTCTGCATGCCTATGTGCTTGATGCTATACACCTGTGGCCATGGAAGTGATTGGAACACTTCAATGCCTCAGTGATTTGGAGAGGTGTAAGAATACTTAGAATGGAATAGAACAGAGTTTTGGCAATATAGTGCATTTTAGTATGACTGCATTTTTTACAATAACAATATCTGGTGTGTGCTTACATTTTTAAAACCACGATAGAGGATCTGCAGTTCCTGTTTGGTGAAGTTTGTTTGGGCTTCGAGTTGCTCAAGTCCTTCTGGTCTGTGGCACACCATCGTCATCTCAAGCTCATCATCTGTTTTATCTACAGGGAAGGGTAAGAGAGAGGCAGTTTAAAAAAAGAAGATGTATTTGAGCCTCAACATTTACACGCTGTCTGTTTAACAGTATGTCCCACTCAGGATTTAGAAATATGATGGCTTTTAAATACAGGAAAGAGATGACTCAGCGAAGCTTGAAAATGTTAAGTCGGCAACGGATGTTGTGGGATCAAAGAGAATAAAAAAGTGCTTCTGGGAGTGAAGCAGAAGAAAAATAAGGGAGGATGAGGGAAAAAGAGAACAAAGGAAGGATTTGTGGAGAACTTCATCTACTTGACAAATTAGGTTTCCCCTTAGGAGCTGAAGCATTTTATTAATGGCAACATGGTGCTCAGTGCCCAGTCCTGTGGAGATGGATGGTGGTTAATGATCTGAAGAGATGCTGCTGTGGGCAAGTGTTTGTCACTGTGACTATCTCATGTTACAGGGCAGCGGCTTTACAAACATGGACAAATATCCAGAAGAAAACTCCCAGTGGCTGTTGTGGGCCCCGGTGAAGAAAAATCTGAAGTCCGACGCTTTGTGTGAGGTATAGAGATGGCCTATTTACAAAGGGTGGTCTGTGGCTTGAAATGCATTGTTGAGACTGCAGGTATTATTAAATGATATGTCCTTGAATGAATTGTTTTGACACAAAAGTGTGGACAAAGCACACTATCAATTCCCAGAATTTCTCAATCACCTATGTTATTAACTTGAAAAACACACGTGAGAACAAATAAGCTTCCCAATGGATTCAGACTCAGTTCAGATGATTAGACACGAAGAAAAGGAGATTAACATGACTACATTGTTGTTCTTCTTCTTTTTGGATGGTAGTGATGACTCATTCATTTCAGCCCATTCATGAGTGGTGTCAGGATTAATCCTCAACAATGAAACTGTATCAAGTAGCATACATCATTATGCCAGAGGCCATTGTGATTTAAATTTTAAACAGGAAACAGGAGAAGAGGCACAGCTATAGAACTGCCTGCAGCCACATTCTCGGTCGTAACAGGTGCAATCTTCATTTAAGTCCCACCTACACCAGGGGGGAAAGCAATTACCGGCTCTTCATTGACTTTTGAGTGGGAGAGACGATCCTTGTCAATTCTGTCTGCTAGTGAAAAATAGAAAACTTACTTAAACGCTCTGTGTGAAATGGACTACAGACTGATTACAGAACCCAGAATAGGTTTTTATGAATTTCTAAACTGAAAAACTGTGACTTTAAGGAGAAATAAACTTCTAGGAAAATCCCGTGACTAGGAAATGTAGTGAAACTGTGGGATCCTAACAGTCATATACGGAACATGTCAAATAAGTCGATAATGCCAAAATTTCAGCTTATGTCCATACCATAAGCTAAGCAGGGTCAGGCCTGGTTAGTAGTTGGATATGCAATGTGTTAGTTAGTGCTGTTGCCTCATAGGAAAAAGGTTCTGGTTCAAATCCACCATTTAGCCAGGGCCTTTCTGTGTGCTGATTGCATTTTATCCCTTTGTTTGTCTGGGTTCTCTCTGGCTTCTCCCACAATCCAAAGACATCCAGTTAGTGGGGTCAGGTTAATTGGTGCTTCTAAATTTCCCATAGGTGTTAGTGAGAATATTGTCTTTCTGTCTGTGTTAGTTCGGTGACAGACTGAGAACCTGACCATGGTGCACCCTGCCTTTTGCCCTTGGATGGCTAGGATAGGCTCCAAGCTCCCTCACAACCCTGAATTAAATAAATGAAAAGATGGACGGATGTCGGTTTTAGTCCACTACATTTCTGCAAAATGAGGTAACAAACTTTCAGAAAGCTGTATGTAACATTACTATGCATGTAAGTGCTTTAGCTAACAACAGTGGCTTGCTACTGTTGTTAGCTAAAAGTTTTTATTTAGTTTTTATCTTTTTTTATTCAGAAAGGAGAATTATTCATGGTATGTTCATTGGTAGAGGAAGATTGAAAAGCTGTTGGCCAATAAGTGTGCACTTTCACAGTGAGATCCATCCCTTGCTTGTCACTTCCAGTTTCAAACAACAAGATGGTGAGACCAAAAATGCTCATCTCAAGGCTTAAAAATGGATGTCTCTGAAGGTACACCCATCTGCTACGCTGTTTAGTATTTCTAATAGATAGCTAACATTAATTTTATAATAGCTATGTAGATACAAGGTGCTAAAAAAGTCCTAGATTAACAAGCTAAATCTAACATTTTAGCCAGCTAGTTGCACTTGTATAAGCATGCCAGCTTTATTTTTAATATTGTGATGCTAACTTTATTCTCCTGTATTTTCTCCTGTGTTTCATTTAGTAAAAACATGCACTAAAGGTTTAAATACTGCTTACATCTGGACAGGATGGTTGACACAGCTATAAAAACTGTTAGGGAGTAGTCATTTCAATGAGATTTTCCACATGCTTGGGAAACTATAGCAATAAAATGTTCACTTGAGACACACATGTTGCCTCTTACCCCAATCTGCCACTTTTACATGGCCTATTTGTCAGTGGTGAGATAGCATGGTGTCCATTACCATGCAAACATATAATGCGTTACTTTCTCTCAATCTCCCTTCCATCTTCCCCTGAGCTCCAGTTCCAACCCACTGACTCATGTTGTCATGGAGATAGATAGCCATAATAAATGCGAGCAGTGGTGGTATACTGGATCAACCATTTTTTAAAGGTGTCAAACACAATTTGTACATATATTTTCCCTGTGACTAAAAGTCTCTCGGTTACTTGAAAACAGAAAGACAAAGGTGCTGTTAAGACTCCACCTATGTGGACTAATCTTTCCTGTGGGCTGATTTCTCTTTCCTGTTAATGTGACAGTGTGATTAGAAACAGATGAAATGGAATGAGGGTGATGAAAAGGCAGAGGTGTTGATTAGAGAAAGCTGAGACAGGACTGGGAGGAGAGGAAGGAAGAGGTGGCAGAGCGTGAAGAAAAACAAGAGACAAGAAGGAGAACAGCAAAGGGCAAAATGGGAAAACACAGAATAACATCGAGAAGAAACGAGAGCTGAACTGGGCTCAGAAGCACAGTCAGCAAAAGAATATGTTGCCTGAGGATTTCAAAAACCTGTTGAATATATCATATCATATAACAGAATGATTTGATCGCAGAGTAAGACTCAGACAAAGAAATGCTGCAGACTTTTGCAGTGAGTCTTGTTATAAATGGTGCAACAACTGCTCTGCATGTGATCACTCATTAGCATGTAATGGAAGAAGGTGGGAGACGCTGAAATGGTGCTGATAATTGAAAGTGCGTGTACATGCTTTCTTACGCAGTCAGTGGCAAACACTGCAGCACTAATGAAAATGAAGGTCATGTAGAAGTCTATGGGAAAATTACTCTTGGTTTTCCTTATAAATTTATGGTCTTAATCACTAGTTTCAAGTCATAGTTGAATCTAACATGATCTATCACATCATCTTGTAAAGTATGTCCTATAGGCTGATGTTATATTTTGATTAGGAAGTTACTACCATATGAGTGTGCAGTGTCCCTCAGATCTGCCTCCTTCTCATCACATCTGGTTTTAGAAACACCAAGATCAAGGCAGACACTTTTTACAGTTCTGCATGCTTTGACTTTGGCATGATCTTGCTTTCTTCTTCCCTTTTTTCTTCTTTCGTCCTCTTAACTTCATGGAAGCAGCTGACTGCCCAAACAGCTAGCCTTGTTCCAAATATAATCATCCTACCAGTTTATCTAAAGCCTGCTACTTATGAGATTATATCTGGTTTCTTTAATCCAGCAGCCTTCTGGTGTCTGTAGCCATGAGGACAAAAGTTGAAGAAGTCACTGAGCCGGGTCAAAATCATAGTCCCCTACGTGATTCCTCACAAAACCCACAGCAGGCTGTTTGGTTTTGCTTTGTACAAAAGCTGACTGGGCTTTGGAAGTGTTGAATGCTGCAGGAAGAGTGAGGAGAACTGTTTCCCCTACCGTGTTGTGTGGACAAGCCCCCCCAATCCTAAGAACACATTTTGACCTGAATGTTTTTCTTGATTTGCGACAGCAATCTCTCTGCGTGTTTCAAAGTTTTGTTGAAAGTTTATACAGGACCTTTTTCAAGACAAACCAGGT
>NW_005187481.1:2517518-2549733 GCF_000239375.1 Pundamilia nyererei | reverse complement strand
TATATATATATGTGTATATAGCATTTATGCATACTCAGTGATGAGCAGTATTGCTAGAACAAGCTATATTTTGTATCCTACTTGTAGCTTACCTCTGAGTCTCATTTCTTGTGTGGCTGTGGTACCTGTTTATCCCCTACAGGATCAGACTTTATCTGTCCTATCTTACATACCTCCTCACAGCTGGCACCACAACGCATTTTTTAACAGACCACTTACTTCGAGCTAAAAACAATCCCTAGATGACCTGCTTTGCTGAAAGGTCATTTAAAGGCTCTTATCAAAACACAGACAAGCAGTTTCATCGTATCTGCATTTAAAGCATTACCCTCGTACCGTGGGGCATTTCATCAATGTCTTTTTAAAAAGTCATTATTTTGCTGCCTTTTCATGGTTCTAATCTCGATCTCCCACTGCCATAAATTCATCATTCAACCTGGTGGAGTATGCGCTCACACTCTCCCTTTATGCCCCTACAACCCAGTCTCCATGACAACAGGCTTTTCAAGCATAAGGCCAGGGAGAGGTATGATATGTGAGCTGCGTGTTAATTCAAATGCCCAAAACCTCGCTCCCTCCGTGTTTCTGTTTCGCTCACTCACTGGCGCGTTCGATGGGCATGCACCAAACACACACAGGCATAATTACAGAGACAGAGCAGTGATTTTGCTCTGTTATTTTCAAGGACATCTTTCTTCCATCCTGTTGTCTCTAAATCATTATCTCCGCACAAGTGCTGTACCTCGTCACTGAACGTGAGTGAGAGATGCTTCACCCTCCACAATACTGCTGCCACTTCTAGAAGTAAACATTGTAGATTTCTGTTTGAGAAAACAGAATCAGCACTACTGGCTTTTCATTAAACCTATGTAACATTTCCACGATTCATTATCCACTTATTTTTTTTCCTTTAACTTCATAGTTCAATTAATTAAATCACTTGGCAAAAACAGGGTGAAAGCATAAAGTCTCTTTGCATTGGATAAGCAAAGAAAATAACTAAAACAAAGACATATCACGATTGGCAGCTGGTGTACAAACACTACGATCTTAGTGTTACTGTCAGTTTGGTCTAGCTTTCTGTTGCTCTTTTTGTCTCGTCTCCATCTCTTCTCTTTGTGACTAACATCGACGTACCTCTAGATGGTCTCCGCTGTTTGGTTTGCATGGTCAAAGTGCCCACCACTGCACCCATGTTGTCACTGTGGAAGCCAGGCTGGCCAAAACAACCCAGAGAGTAATAGTCCCTCTATTTACTTCACGATTTTGTCAGCCTGTCGTCCCGTCGCTGCCTCCTCCACGGCTCTGTACCTTACAGGATTTTTTTTTTGCCCCTGTCAAGTCCTTTCACTGGGTCCAGATCTGTCACCGGGGGGACGCTTCTCCTCTTTGAGCTGACTCTCTTGAATTTCTGATCCCTGTCTCCAAAGACACACACACACACACACACTCACACGCACAAGCTGCTCCTGCCTCTTTGCGCCACTCCCTCTGTTCTGTGCCTCACTCTACTCATCTGTCAGCCTTTACCCCCCCCCACTCTTGCGAGCTCCCTGCCTCCTCATGCCCTTGTGGTATTGTAGAGTGGTGTAGTCACTAATAACGCTTACTGACATGTGAAGTGTGTGCATTTAAAGCACACACGTGTATTTTCTCAACCCAGTGGTTACTACTCCAAATGAGCAATTTGCTCCCTGAAGTGTGTAACATAATGAGGATGTAGCTATATGTAAGACTGCCCACTTGGGATGGCATTTGTGCATGCCTATGTTAACTCACCACAGGATAAAGGAGCACATCTTTTTCTCTATCTAGAAAGAATTAAAGTTAATTGTGAGATTTTGAAGAAATATTTTTAGAAAAAAAACAAATCAAATGTGCTACAAACAAGAACATTTGTATTAAATGGTGCCAACGAATCTTCACAGAGTGGACTGCGTGTAACGTGGGATGGAAAGCTGTGGGGGTGAGTGATGCTTGTTTTCCTTCAAACTCAGAAAATAAAGCAGGGTTGCTGGATTGCAGCACAAACAACACAAGCAACAAAAAATAGCTAATCAGTAAAGCGTAAAATTTAGATTTCACTGTGGATTTCTGCAGGAGAATTCAAATGGTCTAAGTTTATGGAAGCTACTTGAAGGGCAGTTAGCTCAGTCTTTGTAAGCTACTTGTAAAAACATTGAGATACACACAGAAAAAATGTGAATGATATTGCATCCAATCAAATATTCTACTGGCGGCCGACCAAAAAATGTATTGCCTTTGTCTCGCTCCTTGTTTGTGTATGTGTGTGTTTGTGCACGCGAGGTTCAGAAAACCCTCTCACACTTTAAAAAATTCATTGAGGGCCATTTTTTCAGTGCTGTTTCAGCTTTCTTGTTTCTTGAAAGTTGACGTCTATATGTTCTGTTCTGAGTATTAAAAACAAGATCCATGAGCAAAAATGATAATAATGATGATCAAATCCACACTGTATGGAAGTACAGATTATTTTTTACAACCTAAATCTGGAGCCTGACCCTAGATCAGCTGTGCAGTTCAGTTTCTTTGTGTGGGTAGTGCTGAGAAAAAGAACTTAACATGGACTAAATAATTAAACATGAAGTCATGCATAATTCTAAAATAATTTAAACTTCTCTCAACTTAGATATTATCTGAAGTTAGATGGATGTAGCCGCTGGATCTGAAAAGTGAAGCAAATTTAAGGATTTTTTCTTAAGGTTAGAAAGGGGCAACTATTTTGGCTCCAAAAATAAGTCTGATTGCATGCCGGTCAATGAGAAAACGACCCTACTGCTTACTTTACAACCCCAGTAACCTGATTAGTAGCCCCAGCTTTTAGAGAATCCACAGTGATGTATGTTTTGTAAACTGTGATCTAATTTTGAGTAAAATAGATGATCATCATTGTATAGTCAATAAGATAAGTGACTGTATAGTGAATGGGGGTTATCAAGATCTACTGCTTACTTGGTGTCTGAAATCAAAAAAGCCAAGATGGTGAGAGCTGAGCGAGGGGCATTCTGCAAAACATTAAGGACCATCATGTTTTATATCAAGTGTCTGTCCTAAATTTTTCTTGTATCCCAGTTTCATCCATTCAAATATAGTCCCTCTGTATAGTGACTTTCATGTAATGATTTCTCTGCCTTCTTCAATGCAGTAGTATTTATTTTTCCTTCTTGGATAATTCAGGAAGCATAAAGAATTCGTAAACTGTGTCACAGATGTTTCTAACTCGTTTATAATCTTCACCAAAAATAACCTGCTTGACATACAGACAGTCACACTCACACACTTGCGATGGGAAATTCCGATTACTAAATAACCCGGTGTAATCCCTGTGACAGATGTTTGCCATCTGGAACAGTCTTAGTGCACTATGACAGACATTCAAGGACGCTGCATTGCAGTCTGGCTTCATAATCTCTTCAAAATCTTTTCTCTAATTCACATACAACCCCTTCTACAAACAGTGGGAAGGACACACTTGGACCTTGTACACTAATCAGCCATTATTTATGATTTTATCAGTCATGTTGTTTTCCATTGCAACTTTGGTTAGTGTTTTTTTTTTAAATAAAAATATGAGATGAGAGAGGTGTTATCTTTGGTTCTGAAACACAGCTGACACAACTGTTTGCTCTTTCTTTCATAGTCAGTATGCCCTGAGCAAAGCAAGAGGCACATTTGTGGACTGCCTATACTGTGTGTTTAGATTTAGTCGCTCCTGGTTCCAGTAAAAAAAATCCCTTTATGCTTTTGGAAAATTACACGATTCCCTTATGAAAAACCCAACATACAGGCAGCAAAACCAAGAGATAAGTATACACACCCCTGCATCTGGTCTCTATGATTGGAATAGAGTCCAGCCTGACATCCAGAACTAACCTGGGCATTGAGTTGCATCCCACTATATCTAGCCAGTACCTCTCAACTGCAAGAGCTCAAGCTCCTTACCCTACGGTGAGGTAATATTCCATGCCCCAACAACCACTTTCAACAGCTGGGGTTTGACCTGCCAGGGGCTCTGCCCTTGACCGCCACACAGCATACACACATTGCAGCCCAACATGGGCCAGTCCTCTTGTGGATTCATCAGCTATCAGACATGCTGTAGGGATTTGGTGCATTGTGTGCTCGGTGGCTGGTTAAAATAACACATTCACAAGAACCAAATGATGATTGGACAGGAATCACTTTCCCTCCAGTGGGCTGAGACAGCAGTTTCAGACCTCATGTGGCTTTCTAGTTTGACTATGCAAGAACTTGCATCTTTAAATTATGTCGTCTCGTCTTCTTTCTTTAACCTGACATTCAGTTGTGTCCTTTTTAGAGCTACTACTGAGATGGGAATTATTACACAACAGCTTTTGAAGCTAGTATAGCAGCTTTCTGGAAAAAAATGGGGACATTCCTGGAGTTTGTGGTGCTTTTCACTGTCAAGTAAATTTGTGTATATTAATTACTTTTGTTTCTTATGAAATACAAAATCAAATAAACTAAACATAAATGGGTAATATATATTTTACTGTTAATACAACTACATACTACTTATTATTAATGCCATTATTAATATAATAAGCTGAATTACAATGATTCTTTAGGATTCCATAAGGAACGTTTTAATAGAATAATCTCAGGAAGCCATCTCATATGATTTCAAAGTAAGTATGTTTATTTTTTTATATATGATAATACAAATGTTTAAAAGGAGATACTTTTAAAATTAAATCCTATCTTCAAAATGTACGACTCTTATGAAAATTAAGAATTAGAAATGCATTTGTTGTAAAGTAAAATTAAATGGATGGATGGACCTGTACACCTGCAGTACCTTCATGGCCCACCAGATGCCATCAGCTTACACCTTGGGAATCACTGGTTTAATGCGTCATATAAACAATATTAATTGGATGGTATCATTTTCAAGGTTTGACTGATGATTAAAGCTTGTTTTTATTGTAATAACTATTTATTAATATAAGAATACAAATTTAAGCTTTAACTTTTAAAGATTTAAGAAAAACTAAGCCTGAAGACTGTGTCTTATTAGAAAGCTGTGGCTCAACCTTTGTGTGTATCTGTGACAATATGATGCTAATTGTAATTCAAACACTGAGACTGGAGTCATTTATCTGTAATGAATGCTATATAACAAATCTCAGTAACATTTGAAAATTGTTAACAAATTCACAGTATAGTGAATAAAATGTTAAGCATCTAGATTTAAGTGTCATTGTTTGTTATCAGATGTGATAACAAAGATCAGATTGGAAATAATAAACTAAAATACATGATACAATTATTATTGATGAAGACTATTTATCATATGTACTAAATTTGAAAGCGTTTTTATTAATTGTGGTTATTATTATGCATTCACCATTAATGAAGCCGCTTTGGCTTCCATCACATCTTTTTGATTTACCTGTATTTGATGACTTTTGAATCTTTAGGCGAATACCCACAGCTCCCCTTTTTGCCACTTTGAAATGTGTATTAAGTTATCTGTGAGTGCAAAATGATGCTTTATTTCAGGAGGCTAGATAATAATAATAATAATAATACTAAAAAAAAAAACCCGAAAATGCATCAAGCATCTTAAAAACAGACTGTCACAAATTTAGTGTGAATGTTCTTACAAAGTGTTTTTAACCCTGCAAGACAAAACCCATCAAAAATAGCCAGAAAATTCAGATTTTTTGGACCTGAGATGTTTAATAACCCCATAACAAAATCCACAAAAATCATTTTGCTATATCATGTTGTGTGAAATTATTATATATTTATTATATTTTTTTTATATCACATTTGATACATTGGAGATTTTTGGCACCTTTTTGTTAACAACAATGTTAATTTTAGACAAAAAAAGAATTTTGTCCATAAGGTTTTGAATTTATGGCAAGTATTGATCATGATACAAAGTGCATTAGAGGGTTAGGTTTTCTCAGCAGAGAACTCTAACACATGAGCTCAAGTTTCTAATGCTGTGGTGTTACTTGTTAAACGACAGATGGCAGCAGAGCGTAACAGTTCCTGATGCAAGCAGCAGCTCATGTCACCATTCAAAACAAGTTTTGCTCCCGATTTAATGCATCACATGCAAAAATCCTCAGGGAACTACTAAATATGAACATGAAAGAGGAATTCCACAGAAATGTGGCTGAGCAAACATAACCATACTGTTCTCTGTATCGAATAGCCATCTAACCATAGGAGATTCTGCATATAAATACCAAGTAGTAAAACAACGTGGCTGGACAGGAGTAATGGTGGGGCGAAACACGTACACACCCACGGAGGAGGAAAGAGCAAGAGATAAAAATAAATCTAGAAGAAGGCGGTTACATAAAAGTATGTAGTGAGGTGATGTAAAAAATTAAAAGCAGAGACACACACTGTCAGCTCCAATCCACTGATTCTACAGTCACAAAAAAAGGGAAAGAATCAGAGGAGAAAGATTTTTTTTTTAAGGAAGATGGTTGTAAAACCGGAGCTTAATGCCAGATAACTCTTATGCGGGTTTTGAACAAAATAGATGCTACGTTAGAAGAGCTTGAGCCATAGATTTGAATCTATCTCTGCAGTGTGTGGTGACAGAACCACTGCTGCAAGGTTATGCTCTTAGAGGACACATGTGACTTGTAATAGTGAGAGACAGGTGCAGCATGAGGTCGGATGTCTTTACCTGCACTCTTCCTGTTTTCAGAACCTGGGTCTACACAAAAGACAGTATAAATCTATTGTATTTGTTGAACCATGCATTTTTTATGTGCTTCCCCAGATGTGTCTCGTTTCCCGTATCTAAACAAAGATGATTGTCAGTTTGCATGATTGCATGATGTGAACTAAATTTTAAAAGTAGATGTTGAAGTTGTGATAAAGATAATCTTTACCTCATGAGTTTGAATATAATGGCAAATTTAATTTTATGGGTATAGTTTGCTAGGTCCATAGTAAGCTGTGGCTATAGTAAACTATAAACTCTGTAGTTTATTGTGTGAGTGTTGGCAAACAATTACAACAACAGACCTCATTGAAAACATGCTTACAGGGAAGAAGCTGCTTGCAAATGATCCATCCATCCTTCCATCTAAATACATTCAACGTTAAAAACACTGACATTTTTTTCCTAAAGCTAAACTGTATGTCTGCTGTTGTGGTTAAACAACACATCACAAAAAAGTTTGAAATAGTATTTGTTAAAAGTTGTCCTTAATAAAATTAAATCTGTGTGCTGTTCCAGTTTCCTTGTCAGTCATTCTGTCAAAGTCTCGTCAGTTCAAAAAGAGGTTTTTCTTTACTTTGTCAGGTAATGCACAGCATCAGATTTCCCATTAGGTTTGACATTCAGATTCCCTGGATGTTGCGCTACAACATCAGTACGTCACAGCAAAATATATATAACTCACTCAAAATATACCTCACAAGTCCCTCCCTTTGTCTGAGGCCTTTTAGCTGGTTTCTCACGTGCTGTAAAATTCGAAAAAGTTGCTTCTAGCTGAATGTTTGAGCCTGTACTCTGCCATCTTGCTTTTAAAATGTGCTGTGAGAGGTCACTGTCTCTTTTTATAACAACAGGGAGGACAGCCATTTTTAATTGTGCACTAACATGAATGCAAGGTCAGAGCAACTGTCAAAACACTGAAGCTACTAGTGCTACTCCTTTGTATCTTTACATGGAAACAATTTTTTTTATTTTACAAGGAAAGCACTATGTAAAGAGCATAAAGTACAATGTAATGTTAGAAACAGGAATAACAGTAAGTCAGCTGCAGCCCCGAGGCATATCATAACTACTGTATCCTCACTTGGTTTGCAATGTTTAAAGGTCTGAGGATGAATATGCATGCTGCTGAACTTAATAAGACTTAAGGCATAAGACTAAAGATAAGACAGTTCATTTTTGTCTATAGTGTATGCAAGGAAAAATGCAAAAAACAACATAGCTGTTAAAAAAAAGTCTAAATAGCTTGCTTGTGTGTTAATGTTTATGAGAACATATGTGCATGTTTTCATGTCTTCATCCATGCATACTTTAGCATGCGGTCTTCCTCTGCCGCAATCTGGAAGCAAGTGCTTGTGAAATCTGATTATAATTAAACTGTGCAGAGGAAGGGCTCAAAGCTAAACAAGACATTGTTACTTCATGCTGTAACCACACATTACAAGATCAACCCGCTCCATGTAAGCACCAAAATCAAATTAATACCAATGACGTTTAAAACTTTGAATAATGTTTGTTATCATTTCTCCTGTGACCCTGAATTGGATACGTGGAAGAAATATTATGTTTGCCTGTGTTTTTGCATGGATGGATAGTTGTGCCTGTTCATCTTGAGCTATGGCAATGAGAAACTAACATTGTATAAATGTAAAAATTCCAAAGGTTTAAAACCCCCACTGTGGCATAAAATCATAGATTTATTAAATCCCCGTTTAAACCACTTAAATGTATTTTGACCAGTGGCTCTTAATTAACTCTGTGACATTTAATTATGAAGCTAAATGAAGACTCGGCCCTTATGCTGCCCAATGCGCACGCATCTTAACTTTAAGTCAGTAAAGGTCAGCGAAGCACAATAGAACATTTTGGACAGAAGCAACAAATGTCCAGATGCACAGTATCAAGCAAGTGGATACTCAACATAATTTACATTACATTTGATCAATTATGCATCCTTTAAGAATGCAAAGAAAAATATAACTAACGTCTACAAATAATGAGAGAACCAGATATCATCTTGATAACCAAGTCTGCTATAAACTGTAATCCTTCATTCCTTTGGTAAAGGATTAGCTCCTAACCATAAAAAAGTAGGTTTGGGATTGTTTCAGTCAAATAGCTACGGTATGCGATTGTGTTGCATGACCTAGATAGTCAGCCTACTCACTGCCATGAGTTGGTTGGATAATTTTTAGAATAGCTCAGCGGCTGACTAAAACACCAGTTTATATCACATAGGTTCATGCTACAAAGGATTTACATACTATTTTTTCTTCTTCTTTTTTTTAACATTGCAGATGAAAAAACACTGGACAAACACTGCACATGTAACAGAGTAAGTAAGATTTTGGTTAGTTCATTATTATAAACCTAAGCCTGGCTGGATTCCTGCTTAATTCAATGAAAAACATTGAGCTTGTTGCTCCTGTAAATGCATATTTGCATTTGTAACACAAGCTGTGGGAAATGTGTCAACAGATTCATCCTTCATTATGCATGATAGTAGCTGTTTATGTGTAAAAACGTACAGTTCGGGCATCATGCTGTCATTGTCAGTTTGTTGACAGTATCTGATGTGTTTCTCAGTTTGCAAGTTTCTTTCTTTGCCCTGTGAAAAATCAATTTCTCAGAGTGCTTATGGCTGCAAATAATTTAGAGGTAGATAGTAAGAGTATCCAAATGCTTCTAGATGGAAAAGTAAAGAAGTGGTAAAAATACATAAATTTGGAATTTGTGGCCCACAGCGAGTGTTAAAATGAAGCGCTGCCTGCACCTGCACAAATATTTTATGCTCCATACATGTGCGTAGGGTGAATTTTAAATTTATATCAGACCACAGGTTCTTCTGAAAGTGAGAGCAGTACTGTGTTTGTGTGTGTTTTTTTAGTCGTGACATACTTCGCAGCTGCACTCTGACATCGTGACTCAGCGTTTGATTTTTGCAGCTTAGGTGAAAAGTAACTTTTTAACTATAACTGAGAAAGGGGCAGAAAAAGCAAACAAGCACTAAAGCATGATGAATAGAAGAAGTTTAGAGTACACCACAGCCTCAGCCTGTGAGCTATGTGCAGATGAGAGTTAAATGACCTCATCATTTAACTCAAAGCCACTCAAAGCATGCATGTCATACAAGAAGGAGAATTTCCAGGCGTTTGTTTTACTTGTGTTTTTCTGCACATGTGAGTCTCTATAGCAAAGCTTACTAGATGTAGATGAAAATTAAAAGTATACAGATATGTCCAAATGAAATATTGACATATCTGAAATATCTTATTAGCTAAAGATAAGTCACATAATTTATGGAAGGTCAATTTTTTTTGTAGGTGGTCCTCAATAATGTAATCATTTTTGGTTATTATCTCAAAATTTTGGGTTTGCAATCTCAAAATTTCAACTTTTTCCCTCAAATTCAAAAGGTTGATATACCTAACCCAACACCAACTGTAAACACATGTAGTACTGTAGTGACGTTTATGCTTCAGCACAGTAAGCTATAACACAGTAAAAAACAGCATTTTCATGCAACCTATAAGAAACGCTAAATTAGTATCATTCAGGTTTTTTTGCAAGACACTTTACAAAAATGTAATTTAGCAACACATCATACATAGATCAAAGATTGAAGAATGATTTAAAAATAATGAAGAAATATATGACATGTAGGGCTTGAATGTGTAAGTTACATTTCTAGTGTATCAGTTCCCATGTTCCAGACAGTTACATAAAGCTGTGTGAATAAATAGCAACATTCAAAATGTTTGCATTATTTCCTTAACTTGGTTTGGTTTATCTGCTTTTACAGCTTTTATGCTTAGGTCATATTAATGCAGAAATCTAAACACAAAAAAAGTACAAGGGATTCATAAACTCTTTCCTGCAACTGTAGCAAAGCAAATGCTCTGTAATTTTTAAAGACACGATGAAAGAACATGTGCCTCTTGCTTAATAGACCACACAATGGCTCAATCGTGGAATTCAAATTAAATCTATGTCAGAAAAACAATCCTATTACAGTCTTAATATGAACTTTCAGCGGAATGAATGATGGGATCATAATTTGACAGATTTCTGCTGCTAGGCTTGGACTAACAGGCACCCCTTTCTTTTCCTGTTTTTCACTCGGTGTGGATTTATGCCATCATTGCATTTCAATTCTGTGTTTTCTCTCCACCGCATTTTCTCTTTGTACCTTTTCTAAGTATCTCTGGCTTCTTGGCTGTAAGTTTTGGATCTGCAGCTACTAGCCTCACCGACCTGCCCAGTATTGATTGCTTGTTGTTTCTCACTGCTCTTCTTTTCTCCTATAGGCCTTCTTATTCCAACACTTGAGCCTACAACCACTTTCACATACGCACTGCAGGCCTGAACCTTGTTAGGACTATGGCACCACATTTGGGTAGGTATTTGGCTATGCAGTGTGAAAGATTTAGGAAACCTGTGGTTGTATGCAACAAAACAAAACAAACCCCCCCACCAGGCTTAGCCAAATGGCTCAAACATCGCTTTTGCAGATTCTACGGGAAAGAATTGCAGACTTTCAGCTACATGCTGTAGCTGTTTTCTGTCACCAGGGGACAGTGTCACAAATAACTGATCTGTGGGCTACACACAGCGTCATCCGAGTTGTGCTGTCTCCTGAGCAGTCTATTCGGGCGGCTTCTTCACAACCCACACAAAGTATTTCCAGTAGTACGAAGCGAGCTATTTCCTGTTGTGTTTTGCATGTGGCTACTGAATTATGTTTCGTAGGTACGCTATAACCATAATCCTTTCTGAAACCCTGCACTATAACCTACAGCGTAACCTACTCTGTAAGCTGATGTGTCCCTCCTCAGGAATGTTGCGACATATTGCATCGACTACACCTGCAATGTGATCTGTACTGTCACTTTGTCCCGCTCATTTCTGGATAATTCTTCTTCTGCCACCATTTTTGAAATAGACTGGAGCGAATGGATCAACACCATCGTCAGCTGATGTTTTGGTGGTGAAATTGCCGTGCAAATGGGGCTCACCGCGGCAACAGTATCTGTCGCTTTCATAAGCTATGTTAAAGGCTCTACGTTAAGTTTAACACAGACGTATAAATTATGCTTGAGAAAGGTAGAGGCAGTGGCAGATGGGTAGGCTTTCTTCAATATATCTTTAGGAATCTTTGAGCTTCTTTAATTAAAGCAAAACTGAGTGCTATTAGAAGGCAGCTGAAATCTGTCACTGATATAAAGTACAACAAACAGGATATCAGAAAACAGGGACACTTACTAGCAAATTATTTTAGATCAACTGCAGGAAGACAACATTAAGCTGATCAAAGCATTGCTTTGTAGGGGGCGAGAGAGAGAGTGGTGGTGGAAAATGTCCAACATCCATCCACTTTTTGCCAAGTGCTTGGTGACAGGGAATAATTATTTTTCTATATCAAGTAAAGTTTGGCCTAACTGTTCAAAGGCAATAATAAACTATCTTGTGATGTGTTGCCACATAAAGAAAAAGGAACTGAACTGAATTCACATGCATACACAGGAGTACCCATAAGACCTCACTGTATCTAAGTTAGCTAACACTCAAGAGGCTCAGAATACGTGAGTGCATCAGTACAAAGTACCTTTTGTGAGGGTTCCTGAGACCAATCTCTGCAGGGACTGGATTAATTTGAGCACCCCCTGTCTGCAGCGGCTGGTACAGCCAGCCATCCTGAGGTAGATGCAGTGGCAGATGGGTAGACTTTCTTCAATGTATCTCAAGGAATGTTTGAACTTAATGTTTCCCGTGATTGTTATCACAAAAACGAATCTGCTTCATGTGACATCATGAGGTCCTTCAAGCAGCTCCTTGTGAAGAAAAGGGATACGATTAAGCCTTTGCTCCACAGCTTATGTGCAAGACAATTTTACTTACAATATGCTTCCAAGCTGTCACACATTAGTACCTAAAGCACTCAGGCGTGTTCCACTCTCTCATTCAGAAAGGCATGCAGAAAAACTCAAAAGAAAAACATACAAATATACACAAGCAGTAGCCAAACAACTAGAAAATGTTCAACATTTCCTGTTCTCTGGCTTCAGACCTTTACGTTAAACTTTTTAAAAAGCAAAGTTGCTTTTCACAGACCAAAATAAGTGAGAAGATAAATAATTAAAAGGACTCTAAAAGTAGAACACGAAGCGCTTCGCCCCCCTGGAAGTTCTGTCGGTCCAAGAAAGAGCAGAAAACCTCATGCAGTGCTTCTTACCTCCTCTGTCAGTTTGTCTCATCACTTCTTTTCTTGTCCTCCACTTTCCTTTACCTTCTGTCCTGTTAGTTGTTTTGACTGTTGTCCCCTTGTATAATATTTTGGAGTAAGGTTTCCCTCTAAACTGCAGTGGGAACCCTGCGGCTGTGATCTGTCGAGGAGCTCTGCTCTGGTGCTCTCAGCAGATCTGTACTGCAGAGAGCGCCAGCAGCCACCACTATACCCACCCTGCCTCCTCGATGCTCCCTCCTCCTGTCTCACATTCTGCTCTTAGTCTGGTTGATGTGCTTTATCTTACCTTTTTCTTGATCCTGTATATTTGCACGATACACCAACTGGGCTGAATCAATCAAAAGAAACAAATAAAGGTTAAGCATGGTGGATTATAACTGGAGCACTAATTCAATGTGTAAAAGGTTCCATACGGAGTTTCCAGATCCTCTCCATGTTGCAATAACAGAGCGCTTTATATTAAAGTGGGCACTCTTGGTCCTCTGCAGTTACACTCAGTGTATTAAAATGTAACCTTTTCCTAATAAAACATCAGGAATGTGTTTTAAAGCACACGTGTGCTTCATGAAGCCAAGACTTAAGCCTGGAATTTTAATTGTATGTGAAATACTATTATTTTGACCTTGCAAACAGCTGATTTATTTAATTCAGTTATTTGCATTGAGATTTTTGAATTATTAAAAAAGTGATGTTTTTTATTTAGCATAATAAAGTGTTTAAATATTATTATCATAAACCTTGTCGTACCCATTAAAGATTGTTTTTTGGTGTAAACAGGTAGGAAGATGAGAAGATGATACTGTGCATTCGTGTGTTATAAGGTTTCCCAGAATGTATTAAATTAAATAGCATGCAACCACATGAAACAAATGGAATAAAACTAAATTAGGAAATTACATTAAAATGTATAATGAAACAGCAGCTATACCAGAACACTATTACCTGATCACCTTCATCGTGTTCATCATTAACCAATATGGAGAGTAACATGCACAGACTGCATGCACGTTTTTGTCACTTTCTTAATCAAACTTCTATCAGAAATGAGACTAAATCCTTGCTGAGACAGAACCACACTCTGTGCCAAATTCACTTTCAAGCAAGCAACACACAGTAGTCTACTCTATCTCCAAATGACTCCAAAACAGGTTATGTAAGCCTGGGAGTTTGCTTTTGGAGACAGAGCTTTATGTTTCTCACTCCAGTGACCTGGGGAAATGCTCAGGGAGAGCATGACGCAGTACTTCCTCTGTCTGTGTTTCTCCCCCCCATCCTGTCTCGTCTTTATTTAATGTTTACAGATTCTATTTATCTTCCAAGGTCAGTGGAATATTGTTGTGAGTCTCTGTCTGATACTATCTTCATCCTAAATGTCATCATCAATAGATTCGTACAATAAAGAAAATAAATAAATAAATAAAATAAAGGAAGCTTAAGTAAGACCATAGCTTTCGTGACTTGAGGTGGTTGTTCGGACAATTCTGCTTTGATCCCATGGGAGGTGCACTTTACTCAAAGAGTGGCATGGTAAAAATAGAAGCACAGAGCTGGCCACATTGCCAAAAAGAATATGTGGAGGATATCGGCAATCAAAATTCAATTAGAAAATATGAAAAGGCACTTTTTGCAGTATCATAATGCGTTATTATAACAAGAACACACATAACAGGACAGGGTTGTTTACATTTCTGCCATGAAAATAATTTAATTTTACTAAAGGGCTAACAAAGGGTAAAAAAAAAAGAATTGTGTGTTGTGACTGGCCAGACAAATAACACTCGAGGGCTGACAACACTCAATACAGAAATTGACTACAGACCACTACAAGACAGGCAGTATAATATAGCAACAAATTAGAACAGAACAGAAACTTTTTACCTACTATTTTCATGTCAAAATGGCTGCAAATGAAAAAGGCTATTAACATTTGTCAGCTGATAGGGCACTTTCTATCATCTGAGTGGCATATGATCCATTAAATTCTGTAAAATGCAAAAAGCAGAAAAATTATTTTGCTTTAAATGCTTTATATTCTTCAATTAACAGTTATTCATCCTATTCTATAAATTCAGACATTCATGGTTTAGCAATGAATAGCAATAAAATTGTATAAATAATTTAATATAGACATAATATAAATGTAAATTAAAAAAATCACAACAAAAATAAATGGCTTGAGAACTGTATGACAGGGTTTACTGTCATATAATATGGTTATGTCAATGTGGTTAAAGTCGTTTTAACTGGGTAAACGTATCAGAACCAGGCAATTAAGTGAAAAACAGCATTTTATTTGATGGCCACCAGATGGCACTAGCTGTGGTTGCAAAAAGACTCAGTCCTATAGAAGTCGGTAGGATAAGAAATTCATTCATTTTGTGTAACATTGATTAAGCAGACCTTCCCAAAGTGTGGGGCCCGCCCCCTGGGGGGGGGGGTGTTATGAGGAGGACAACAACACAATGCTTGGACACTGCTAGCACTGGGCGCCCACAGAAACGCAAAGCAGGAGGTGAAGCATAGCTGAATATGTTTCCAAACCAACTTCATTCTAAGCCAAAGACTAGAAAATATGGTGAAGCATATCTTCCCTTTGGTTTCACCTGCACAAGTGCAAAGGTAGGTCTCCCCTGCAGAATTGGTTTTCCCTTCGTCAGGAGCACCGCTGGGCTCTTCAAATCATGGACAAACAGTATCCCACATTCTTGATTTTTAGTTCACAAACACTTGTTGTAATGACCAACTACTCCTGGTTACAGTGGGATACAAATAACATCAGGCTGATCCTGCCACGATTTGGTCCCTTGGTTCAAATCACGGACAAACAGTATCTCACAGCTGTTTATGTTTTTAAACCCATTTTGCACAGAGAGGCATTTTAAAAAAAATGTATTGATAGCAATGTTGAATATTATTACACAGGAAAAAAACAACTACACGTAAAATAATCACACTGTGAGGCCTCTGCCTTTGTAAATGGAGGGACAGTAACTGCATGTAAAACCTGAAGACAGTCAGATTAACAGTATTTCGTCTCTATCTGCCATTCTGCAATCTATCTCATGTAAACAATAACAAAAGGCACACACCTTTGACGTTGCGTGACGAACTCTGTATTCCTCGTCCACACATAAAAGCAAAAAAGGAGTTTTAAAAAATCTCCGTTTTCGGTGACGAAACAGCTGCGTTTTCAAAAATATCCCTGTAGGTGTGGACGTAGCGTAAAAGAGTTAGTAGTTTATTTTATTACTACCTGCAGATTACTTGTATTTGCTTAATTGTTTACTAAATGTTTGAGGTGTGAAATAAACCGCAATGGAGCAGAATATGGGTGTGTGTGGTTGGAGGATGTGTAAGTGCGTGTGCGTGTGTGTGTGCACGCGGGGGGGCATTTTTCATGTAAAATAAAGGGGGGCCCAGCAAAAAAAGTTTGGGAACCACTGGATTAAGGTGACCCAAAAATGTCACATTTATTAAAAAATGTCAGATTTATTAATTCTTGGTTATACTATCTTTCACAATGGAGGATTATCCATGGCCATTGGCTAGCAACTTGAGGTTGACAAGTCTTCAGGAATGAGAAAAAGTTTCACACACTGCTGGTCCAAGATGGAAGTGGTGAAAATGCTAATCCAGCATCTAAGATTTGATGTATCCTCCCCATTATTTCTGTGTACGCTTTTCTTGCTTTAGTTCTAAAGGAGTTATTAAAAGCTGCTTATGGTACACTTCAGCTCTTCTTCAGTGTCTTCAGATTTATGATTAGCAAGAGACAACTCATCAGTTAAATCACAGGGTGACTTGCAACTTTCCTTTCTACCATGTTTTGTGCCGTCTGGAGATTGTAACTGTTTCAGAAACCTGCTTCTTTCCCTTCAGTCATTCAGACTGCAGCCTTATCTGTATGTGCAAACAACAACTGCTCCTCCACAAGTTCCAGCCTTTGTTTCATGGACACTTCTGTGAAAATTACAGAAAGGATATGGAGTATTTAATGGATGGCACTCAAGCTAGCTGTCAGACACAGTAGCAACAAAATTGCAGTAATTTACAAGTTGAAAAGAGAAGTCAGCGTAAAAGTGCTTTAAACCTGCCGTTCTTTTTAATGGGTAGACAGGGACAACTCAGCTGGTTGCAGAAACACTTCTGATTGTATGGGAGTCTATAGGGAAACAGCCCTCATCTTCATTAATCATCAGAGTTCAGTCAACACAGTGGCTTATGTCATGGTGGCTATTTCCATGTCTTATATCTAGTCTATGAAGCCAGCAAGAAATAAAAGATATGTTAAGTTCACGAATTTCTGTTATGAGATTTCTTTACAGGTTGCTTTATCATTAGATGTGCTTTCCAACAAAGCTGCAAAGCACCTTGCGAATCCAGAAAGTCACCCATTGGCATTCTCGTCTGCTGCTTCATCCACATACTCATTGTAATCATGTCTGCCCCGCAGAGACCATTAGTAGCCATGGCAATGTCAACACACATAGAACTTGGATAATTCACTGGTCTAATTTCTGCACCACTTCTAGAGAGTGTGCTCTGTGGCATAGTTATTAGTACAGCCCTTCATCAACGTCATAACCCAAACCAATTATTTGATCTATCATTGTGTACCAGGCAAAAGTGACATTAGTCATAAAAAAATGTTGGCAGCAATATTCTACAAAGATCACTAAAAAGAAGCCAAAGGAAGTTGAAGAGAGAAGAACTGGTTTGGTCATAGTATCCATGGTGATGTATGAATCTGAATAAATGAACTGATGAAATACTTTGTCACATATTGGCAGAAAATATTGTTGCCATAGTGAAGCACATTCCTCAAGCACAAAGAAGGCTTTTTCAAATAGCGCATATTTTGAATCAAATTGCTTGAAAGTCGAACCCCCGGTGCTCTTTCCTGCACTCATTCTGATGATCCTGGCGAGGGAAGCTACAGATTTTTTGCCATTTCCTCGGGGTTATCTGTTCAGTGCTGTCAGTATGAAAACAACTGCTGTTGGGTGCAGGCATCCGCACAGCTGACCCCTGCAGCAGCAGTGTGCTGCCTCCCACACTCAGATGTTAAGTCTTCCAAGCCCCCGCACTGAGCATGCTCAGACAAACCAGCTCCTGGATCTCTACAGGAGTTTAGCTTAGCAGTCATCTGCGCATGGAACGATGCGAAGTGACAAGAACAGTGGGAAGCCATGGAGCTGAGATAAGAAGCAGAGCCAAAAGCTAGACCGGCATACAAAAATACACACAGACCCACGATGGCAAATGGAGTATACATAGAAAAATTTATTTATTTATTTATTTTTTGCTCTGTCAACGCACAAGTCCGTCAGAAACCAGACAGAAACATAAAGAAAGACGATCTTGTGTAAGCTGCTACAGTAAGAAAAGAATGTTGATATAGCGTAAGAAAACACAACTTTATTAATAACATGCCTTTATCCCATTTTCAGTACTTCTAAACCTAAAAGCAAAACCTGTAAAGTTGTACAGTTATTCCGGCTCTCCCACAGAGCTGCAAATCTGTGCACTTCCTCTGCTGCAGCTGACACTTATGTAGGTAGAACAGAAGTGCTGACTCCACAAAGAAAGCCTGTACTGCATCAGAGAGGAAGGCACAGCACAAACACGTGTTACAACCTTTTCAGTGCAAATGCAAAATAGCTCCAGATTAGGCTCCAGACGTGCGGTTTTTATCGGAAGCGTATAGCGTAGAGTAGTTCTTTCACTTTTATGTGTTAATTCTAAAACAATTGTAAAACCTCCGTCAACTCCCAGTGCAGCCTGCGGAAGAAATTTGTTTAATTATCCATGGCAGCTGCTGTCCTGTTTGGGTCTACTGGGGACAATTAGGACGTGCGACTTAACAAACACCAGCCAACAGCCTCCAATCACATGCAAAGGCAGTATTAGCAAGCGTATGCAGACTTTCATGATGGCACTGAAACCAGAAAAGGAATCTTATTTTAAGTTATTTTTTTCTTCACCTCACCACCCACCTTCTCCTCCTACTCCGTTGCATAATGCATGAGGATATTTAAATGCTCTTATCACATTCCCAAGACAATAAACAGATAGATACCAAATAAATGAACAAATGGCAGCGACTGGGCACAGACTATGTGAAAATTAGAGAATGCTTTTGAATTTTTAGACTCACATGAAAACAAAACAAAACAAAAAACTGTATTTATGAGCTGATATCATTTCTATTAGTTCTCTTTTCTTATCTTTGACCTAAGGAGAGTCAGTGTGGACTGAGACATAACCTTCAATTCGGATCTTAATTAAATAATAATAATCATAATAATAAAAAAACTCACTTTGTCCCTTTCTAATCCCAAAGCTGCACATTGGGTACATTCCAGAAGGGTTCTGATCTTAATGACTCGAGTGGTCTCTAATGAATCCTAAAGACCTGCTAAACTCTGCCTCTGACTGCTGTTCCTCGTCCAATGCATTATGCTGTCAGAGCGCTCTTTTAATATGTTGATATTAGTTATTGCAGAGATATATAACCACAATCAGCAGACTGTACCTTGATTTACTGTTATTTTAATAATCCATAATTGTTGATTTCTGCTTGTTTGCTTTGTGCCACATGGAGAAAGACTAAGGCCTTGAAAAGCAAATACGCTTCAGATGTTAAACAAGTCATCAGAGAGAAAGCTGGCTAACACTGCCACCTGCTGGAAATATATGGTTTGTTCACTGATATTTTCACTGATATATGGGCATCTAGAAGAAAACACAAACAAACAAACAAAAAAAAAACCAGTTGATCTTGGTGAATCATCTCTGAAAACTATTCCCATGCCTGCTCAGCCACTCAGGGTGAAGCTATGAAATATACTCCTATGAAAAGAATTAATCCACTATATAGGATTATTTTGGCCCAACTAATCCTATAGTGGATTAATTAGAGACTGATCCTTTGGCAATGTAATGTAATATCAGGTCATTCAGAAGCTTGTGTTGAGTCATTTTTGACACATGGTTCCACCTCTGTAAACGATGGGTTCAAAAAACTACATCTTGCTTTGATTTTTTTTGAATTTGGCTAAATTCAAGTTTATTTGTGTAGCTCCAAATCACAATAGCAGTCACCTTAAGGCGCTTTATTCTGTAAGGTAAATGCCCTACAGTATTACAGAGAATAAATTCCCAACAATAGGATCATCCCCTGTGAGCAAGCAGTAGGGAAAAACTCACTTTCAACAGGAAGAAATCTAAAACTAAAACTAACAGTTAACTCACGTTTCCACTTCAAGCCAGAATCACAGCATATTAAATTGTTTACTTTAGTTATAGACTTTTGTTTTGAAAGATCATTACCAAAAAAATAACTGCAATTAACAACAACTCAATCTTATTAAAGAATTTCATAGCTTCATATGATGGTTTTTGCATAGTTTCAGACAAATGAGATTTAACATTTTGTGCCAAAGTGAAACTGACATGACACACATTTTTTTTCTTTCTTTTCTTTTCTTTTTTTTTTTTTTTTACTGTGTGCCCTTAACCCAGCGGTTCATCTTAAACACTGGTAAAAGAGAATTTTATTTACAAAGATAACTGATGCTGAAATGGCAATCCTCAACAGCAGACCTGCTGTTACGCGTATGTGATGTGACATGTATGTGCGGTGTTACATAAACGTGGACAAATAACCGTTCGCACAGAGACACACTCCAAAGCTATAATAATCCAGCTATTGACAGTTAGATAAAAGTGCTGCTCTTTGGACATTTAATTTTATTTATCCTCGGCCCTAGAGGTGTAATGCTGGAACTGACGATACACAGGTAAACAGAGATAAAGGATTGCACATCTGAGACTATAAAAGGTTTCAAATGTATCAGGCCTTAAATAAATAGTGAGGCAAGTAAAAATTTTGGATTAGAGCACTTCTGAGCCAACGATGCGTTTCCATAAAGGCCATGATGACGCATCGGCTTTTTCATCAGCTTAATCACAATGAAAAATTACAATTTGGTCCCATCATGTATGCCGATGACTACAGAAAGCACTCTTGTATCTTGATTGTCTTTCTGACCTTTATATTCAGTCTGGTTTAGTTAATCTGCAGCACAGACAACCCAGACTAAGTTAGATTTGTATATCCTGTTAAAGAATGGAACCTGTTGTTTGCATAAGTTATTTGTACTTACTTATAATATGTATTTTTTAAGCAATGCAATATACATTATACATACAGATACATATCAGAGCTTAAAAAATAAGGATCAGTTCATTCTTTTTCTGATGAATGATGTTTTCAGCTATCATTTTTTTTTCCAATTAAACACACAAAGCAAACAAATATTGAGTATAATCAACATTCACAAGAGCATATCCCTCACTTCACTCACTTCAGATTTTGAAAAGACAAAGAGAAAGCTGCACATTCTGCAGTTGCAGTAATAAATAAACAGTTTAATATAATGCATAGAAACAGATGTAATGTCCAGGAAAGAAAGCCCATTTATTAAATGTTCATGACTCTCTGTTTATGTTTCTCCTGCAGGAAGAACATTTGTCCTTCTGAAATGCCAATGAAACCTCCCACAGCACCTACGTGCAGGAAGCTGTACATGCAACACTCACTCTGAGCTGTGCTTGGTGCAGTAAGGTCCAGCTTGCCTTGTTAATGAGTTTTGTTGAATTAAGTTCCCACTGACAATCTTCTTCATACATTCAAAGACACAAATAAAACCATGTTAGAGCATTATTCAGTATATAGCACACTGTCTGTAAAATATTCACAACATTCATGTCACAGTTTACTTTTGAGTAATGTTTGATTTGGTAGAGTTAGGAGGTAATTAATAAAAATACTTTTATGGAATAAAAATAACAAATATAACATGAAATGAGAATGCTTCATAAATACACTGAATGCATTAATTTCTTGCTGTGCTAATTTCATTATAAATTAAAAATGTAAGCAGAAATCATACATTTTGCTTAGATTTACGTAGATTTGATTTTTACAGTAGTCTATATCACCACTGTTCACAAGTTTCACTTCTGTCTGTAATGGCAGATAAGTGATCTCATCTGTTGATGTATTTATAATACATAAAGGCAGCATAGCTATAATGATGTAGCTCATGTCCATTAAGATAAAAGAAAAGAGCTGGTCGTTATCATAGCTTAACTCATATTTTTCTTTAAAAAGTATATCTTGTTCAACTGCAGTTAATCTGTAAAAGTGTCCAGGAAGTCCTTCTGTTTGTCCTATTTGGGTTCATACACATATTGCACATATCAAATGAACTTGCTGGTCACTTATTTACTTTGAATAGCAGGGCTGGAGGGTTTAAAAATAAACAATTTGCAAACTTTTAACTACACATGTCTCCATGCAGCTTTCTGGGAAGCTTACTGAGTCATCTATTTATTCGACTCAGATCAACTTCGCTACACTGAAGACTGCAGTTAAAAACATGCAGTTCAAACTTCTGTCTTAGTCCAACACTATTATAACCAAAGTAAAATGTGCAACTTAAAATAAACATGTAAAGATTTATGTTATTTTCCAATAACAGTGTTATTAATCATTAATAAAACTTTTATATAACATTTATTGTGCTGTGCCTGGAATTGCATAAACTTTGGCACTATCTATCATCTAGAAATGAGTGACAGTGTAAACCATTGGGTAATCTTTTACTTTGAGTGAGTAATAGTAAGCAATATTTTGCTGGAACTCTAGATTCTATTGGGGAGACAACATCCATAGCATTTCATCTTGGCTCATCAGGAATACTATTTCCCATTTGTAGCGTGAGGGTCTTCTCCTCTGTGTCTTTTTCTTGTATGTCTATCTGTCCCTCACACTGTTGAGAAAGTCTTTTTCCATTGGTAAAGGTCAATCGCTTATTTACCGATACACCGTTAAGGTGCAGTTTTTTCCGATATAGTCTTTTGCAGTGAAGCAGCTCTCTGTAGGCTCTGTGGAAATCCCTGTTAAAGGCTGGATAAAGTATTGGATTAAGGGTAGAGTTAAAATAACCCAACCACAGGACTACGGAGTGAAGTGTATTAGGCGGGTTTGTCTTTTCCTTCATTCCAATCCAGGTGAAGTAGGTGAAGTAAGGGAACCAACAGATGACAAAAGCCCCAAGTACTGCAGCCAGGGTCACTGTAGCTTTGTGCTCTCGGGCTATTACTGCAGTTGCTGTACGTGCAAATGATGGCAGGGTAGCACGAATTCGCCTAGCCTGAAAAGATTGGTTAAGAGAAGGACAGAGAGCCAGGGGACAAAGATAATGAGATCTTGGGACTTAACCAAGTCACTGATTTGATAGTCAAGGATTTACAATCACAAGACAATATGAATTTAAATAAATCCCATTTAAATGTCCACTGAAAAAACAAAAAAAATATCTTTATTCATATATGTATTTCTATAGCAGTTGGCCAGACATCTTCAAAAAGAAATGTAAGCCTTGAAGTAATGACCTTTGACAAAATCATAATAAACACTGACCTGTTCTCGTGCCATCCTGAATATGCAAAGATACATTCCACACATAACCATCAGAGGCAGGTAAAATGAGCCAAAGGCATAAAGAAGAACATAGTTGTTATTCCATCCAAACTGACAGTAGTAGCCCTCTTTTTCATCATCCCCCATGCCCCAGGCTAAGTTTTGAACCCTGTAGTCCGCTGTGTTCCACCCCAAGTGGATAGGCAGAACGGACACAGCTAGTGACATAGCCCAGATGGTGATGATAGCCAATGTCACCCTTAGAGGTGTAACTCTCCGGGAGTGGCTAAGGGGTGCTGAAATAGCAAGGTATCGGTCCACACTGATTGCTAGGAGGGTCAGGATGGAGGCCGTGCACAGCATGACGTCTAATGAAATGTAGATGTTGCACAGGGCTTCTCCAAATGGCCATTCCCCGCTGCGCAGCTCCACAGTGGCGGACAAGGGAAGCACCAGTAGGCCAAGGAGGAGATCTGTCACTGCCAGCGAAACCACGAAGCAGTTAGCAATTCTCCATAGTCGACGGCTCATTCCTACAGCCAAACACACTAGCACGTTACCACTAATGGTTAGAATGATGAAAAACACCAGGATGAGCCAGCGCAGTGCTGTGGCGATCATGATGCACTCCTTCTCTGGCACTGGAACAGTGCTACTGCCAGTACCTCAGTAGTAAATATTGAAAATGCCTCATCTGCTTATCTCCAAAGTTTCTCAGCTGTTGTCAGGTCCCTCAGACTGTCTTTTCCATGGTATCTATGTGCATAGAAGCAGTCTGGTTTAAAGGTTTATCTCTGTATGGAAAGCCCTTCATAGTCTTCTCTTGTTTCACATTGCCACAGCCTCTGAAGTAAACATGACCCTGATGAAAAACAAAAACAATGGGGTTACTTAAAAAGCTATAAAAAGGAAACATGTTTATCCCTCTGTCATTTAATGAAAAAGTCCAAGTCCAACGCTGTTAAAGGTCAATATACCACAGATGGTCACTGAGAAAGTGACAAATAAGCAAACTATGCACAGGGCTGCATACAAATCCTGACATTAGGTGTGTATATGTAGATATAAAATAGTGTCATTTCAATTTGTTTTTTAAGTAATAAGGTTTCCATAAAAATATAAATAATTCAATATAAGACAGTGGACTACAATACTGACAGGCGATCATATGCTACACACTGAATGCAGCATGAGCTCTGGACCTTTTCTGCATGTCTTTCTCTGCGTGCTCTTCCTACTTTCTTGTCTCATCTTCATTCCTCCACTATCCAATAAAAAATAAATCTTCATAAAAGATTTGGTTTTTGATTTTTTATGCTACTAATGCAGTTCTAAGACCAAATGTTCTCAGTTGAAATCAGAAATGAGAAAATTGATCTCTACTCTGACTTTGGATTTGACCTCCCAGGGAATCTGTAACACTGCTAAGTAAAGTTACATAATTTTTCCACACATATTAAAGCATTCCACAATAACATTTTCCATTTTCTTTCACAAAATCATGTTGAATTTACCGTGACTCATAGAACTTAGACCAGAGAAATGTACACAACCCTTGCATTGTGCCTTATATTGTTAAATAAACAAATACATCCAGTTGAGGAGTCCTCTATAGACAGAAATGCACCCAAGTAATGACACCCACACTGACATTTCCCCATGTTACACTATTCATAACTGCCAGATCTGCTGTAAAATATACAACAAATAGAAATAAAAAAAACTGTCCCTAGATGCAAATTTTTACTAGCTACACTATATTATGCACAACCATCAGCGTAATGCATAACAAGATATTAAAAACAGTCATAAAAGACAATAGTATAAGTCTAAAGGTATAAGAAGACATTGAAGCTCTTTAAGCACGGGAGGACTTTTAAAAGAAAAAAAATCCCGACTTACATCAAATTTTACAGTATGAAAATATGAAAACCCTGAATGAACAGACTTGCGCTGTTTTTCTTTGGCGTGTTTGACAGCTGCCCTGCCTTGAGCCAGTGCTGATGGATGCAACTCATAGTCTAATAATAAGCAACATAAACCAATTTCCTGTAAGAGTTAATTTAATTTGATCACATCTGTATAATGTATGTTGTCATGCTTCATGTGTTGTCCATGCATCATTTTTTAAATTCATTCAAAATAGAAATTAGACACATGAAAATAGCTACAATCATAGACTGTTTCATTGCTAGTGTTTTTGTTTGGTTTTTTTTGGCCTTAGACAAACATCAGAGACACATGCAATATTTAGTGAGCATGGTTTAAACAGAACGTAAGATACCAGAGCCTCAACTTTATGACATGTTTACCAAGACAAACTGTTCATTCATGTTTAGATTACAGTTGTGGTAAGTTTGTTTTGTGGCACCGATCCAGATCCTCTTCAGGGGTTTCACAACAGAATGTAATTCATGCTGCGACAGCAAACATGCAAAAATAATAAGAACAGATATCGCGTTATGGTGTTTATATTGGGGTGGAGGAAATTATGGCTGTGTTCCAACAATAATAGAATGATAAGTAATGATAACAGAATAATTATTGTTCTTTTGACAACCGTGTTCAAAGATCCTATTTTTGGAAGAGAGGATATGTGATTAATTTAGTCACGAGGTTTTGTCTCAGGAACATGCTAGGTACACAGACTAATCAGGTGTAAATGTAGGTAGAGCTAATTAAGTTTTTCAATTATTTTTTTTAATTATATTTTCAGGAAGAAAGTTATTATTTCTAGATACAGCCATAGCCTATTATAGCCTATAGTGAATGGCATCTCTAAAACATTGTAGATCAAAATTTTGACAGTCGGCATTTTTCAGAAAGGTTCATTAGGTACACACTTCTAAATGAAACCAAATCGCTCAAATCAAATTAAATTAGCCAAATAGAATTTTTCACAGTAAACATCAAAGTTTGGTGTAAAATAAATCACAGTTTTTTTAAATTAATTAATTAGATTCTAATTTAACAATTTTTAAACATTTTTTAATCATTATAACGTATGTATAGTTGACTGTTTTTTGTCATTTCACTTTAATTTTCTGCAAATTATCTAAAAAGCATAATCCCTATTGAATAAAATAGATTCATGTAATTTAATTAATTAATTAAAGAAAGTCAGATCCATATTTCTGGCTTCACAGGCAACAGTTGTGAACAATACTCTTCAAAACGCTTTTTAAAAAAAAATCCCTACACATACTGTTCTGCTAACAGTGTTCCTTCTAAAAAAAGCACACAAAACGCCAACACCCCTCACCTAAATGTTCCTCCATATGATGATGTGCATGATGGATATTCCGTGATTTGATTTTCTTTTAAATTTACCAGTGTAAATGTGATAAGTCTCAGCATTTGCAGACTTTGGAGATCTCATAATGATGGAGCAAAATTCTAAATTACATTTTTTTCTTCCACAAATACTGTTCAAGCATAACATAACATAAGAAGAGTGTACAGGAAATGAGTGTCTCCTTTCCTTTTACAGTAAATACCTGAAAGTTAGGTAAGGTGCAGTTTATCAAAAATGACAGTTTTCTTAAGATGTAAGGTGGTTTATTCTTCACACAATTACAAATAAATTAGGCAGTACTTAAAAATATTTATGCAGTACTTAAAATTACTTACGGTATAATTTGTATCTCCTTTCCTCCAAAATTTGGGCGCTATTATTTAATCACGAATCAAATTGACTTACAATGTAATTATTTCTTCTTTCCTGTAAAGTATGTGAAGTTAAGAACTACCTATAATAATATAATAATATAATTGTATCATAATCAACTCAAAACTAGGCCATTATTTCAAATCATGACATTACCATTTGTCTTCTCATGCTTCAAGTTAATGAATTTAAAGCAGCCTTTGTTTCACCTGTACTTGGCCATTCAGAGGATCGAACCTTTTAATGTTTTTGATCATCTCGATGGATTTCCCTCGGGGATAAAAACGTGTTGTTTCCATGGGGACTTTGTTTGTTCAGCACAGACAGAGGTTTAGTAATCTGGCTACCGTCATTTACAGCCATAATAACCAGGCTTTACTGAGTATAGGCCATAAAAAGTCAGGGAGAATTTAATAGGAAAGAAATTCAAATAAAAATCACTGATGTTTGTCTCCATTTTTTTGCACTTTTGTTGACTTACAAACGCACAGAGAGAACCGGTGAAATGCAACATTTTATCTGCAAACAAATAAAATAAAAAGAAATAAATACAATTTACAAACAATTTTTGATTTGTCAAACTGTCACTTAGCAAGAGCTTAATAAAAGGAAGAAAAGCCTAAAGATTAAAAAAATAAGCTTGCCAAGTAATACTTACAATAGTTCCCTGCAATGTGAATAGTTGGATATAATCTGTGGTTACCATGTTTCAGTAGGACACGTGCGTGTGTTTATAACAAACGGATGTGCGGATTGATGTCAGGCTAACACTCTGTGCATGACTACAAACTACATGCCACAAGTAATGCTGCCTCTTTTAGCTCATCATACTACATTGCTTACTAACAGTTACCACATGAAAATTCTTTCTTCAATTCTGCACTCCAGACTATCTCATGAAAATAATGAAATGGTAATATGTTTCTGTTCAGCAGCAATTGTGCACACAGTGGTCAGAGAACCTGAATTGATCATGGAACTAACGAAGGCACCAAAAATCAACAATGAGAGGGAGTAAGATCTTGGCTGGAATGGCAGAAGAATGTAGCGAGTAGGGGGAGGGACCATTATAGTTCAATAATTTAACAACTGAAAAAAGAAACCACGAAGAGCAGTCTGGTGAAATCCTAGAAGAGGTTATATAATTTTTGCCCAGTGGCACTGGGTTCTTGCCTTGTCTTCTGAAACTCTGCTTTTTGCTTTTTTACTACTTGTTTACAACTTGTTTAGAGTAAACTGATTTCATTAGGGACACGGCTCATGTCTTTTCAGAGACACAGACTTAATTTCATGTGGCTCATTCGGAACAACTCCTACATGTTTACTGCAATATCAGCAAGCCCTACTGTCATTTACCCAAATCTGAATCTGAAGTATGAAGTCAGCAAAATCAGAAAATAGAACCCATTAACTTGATAATCCACATTTAAAACTCACATGTGACATGCAAAAGCATGCCTGGCCACAGCTTATCTCTGTGTTGCCCTATACATATACTGCCAGCTGCCTACATGCCAGCTAATATCCTCTGAATAGGAATAAAAATCAAATAAATCAAATCCCTACATCCGTTTGGTATAAACACACACACACGTGTCCTACAGAAACATCAAGTTTATCTTTTTGCGAGAGCCTTCATCTCAGCACTGTCTCATTTCAGATAAGATCACAACAACAACCACAAAAGAGAAATGTTTATTGCCTCACCTCACGTGGTTTGTCGTAAACACCTGTCAGATCCAACACTTCTTCCTTGAACATAGATGTACTGATTCCTCAGACCTGGCTGTGTAAACGTATCCCTCTCTCTCTCTTGCTCTCGCTCTCTCTCTCTCTCTCTCGCGCTCTGTCTCTCCCTACTGCCTGCTCTGTTTTAGTAGATGTTATCAGCACATGCACTTCTTGCAGTTCTGTGACATCGTTTCATTTGCTCTCTTTAAAGTTTATTTCAGCCCACATCTTCAGAAGAGTTGAATGCTTATCCCACAACTTCAGCCTGTATCATTCTTTCTTATACAAGACAGAGTTAGTAGGTAATATAATTAGTGGGGAAAAGTGAGCCGCTATTTATTTAATTATAAACAATATGTCTTTAATTATATAACTGTATATTTGTTATCATTTACAATGTTGCAGTGCAGACCACTAGTAGTCATTATATGACACTCAGTCGATCATATAGCAGTATTTGCATGACCTGCTTAGAAAGTCTATTCTTTTCTCAGCATTTAGAAAGGATCCTTTGAGCAGCATATAATTTAAACAAAAAACCTGCAGCACAGGAAATAAACATATTGTTTTTTTAGTGACCTACACAGCTCAGGGATGATTATCAGGATCCGCACCCTGCACACGTGTGATGCTTTTCATAGAATCAGTATTATACATTCATGCTGGTAAACTGATATGGCAACTTGCTGATGTTTAGCACATGATCCTTGCTATCTGTCACATTTTGACTTGTTTGCATGGTAATATTGATTTATTAATGCAGAGCAAAATTTAAAGTGCAGTTTGCTAACAGGACTTTTTTTAATTCTAGGGAATTAAACATGTAATTAAACAAGCTGACTGCACTCGTGGAGTGCAGTCAGCTTCTTCAGCCAGTAGGCGTGAACCATGTCGGGGCCTGGTGCCAACTCTTCATACTGGAGACCCTTTCTTGGATGTCTGCCACTGTGATGGTTACTGGACCCTGTTCAGGGAGGTTGCTGTGGCCTCCCCTATGCTCTTCCAGTATTGCTCTGTCTCCAGCCTTGGTGGTGCTGTTTTCATATTGTTCCCCTGCCACTGAGAGTACACCATGGCTGGTTCTGTGGAGAACAGCTGGTTTATTCTCCTGCCTTCAATCTCTCTAGTGTACCTCTTTAAGTGGCTGGCCAAGGCTGCCTCAGGTATGGACAGCTTGCTGTACTTCTTAGGCACCTTCTTTGTCGCACCTTTCTGCAGCTCCAATAGTTGGCTAACCTCTCTCCGTGCTACCTAGATCTTAGCCTCTAGTCTCCTTCTCCATGGTTCAACTTATAGCCCAGCATCTCACTGATCACTGCTGCCGTATTGTAGATCAGCTTGTTAGAGTTGGTAATGATGACTGTAGGTATCGTCCGCAGTGCTACATTAACATCATCTAGCAGACCTTCTGAGGGTACTTCACATAGTCTTGATAACCAGCTACGGGTGATCCAAGTTTTAAGCTTGGCCATGATCCTATCTTTCAGTTCCTCTCGCACTCAACGATCCTGCTTCTATCGCACTTGGGGCTTGGTACCCAGTCTCAGGCGCGGGTGATGATATCTCTCCCCTGACCTGGCATCCTGGCTCCCCCTTGCCGTAGCATTTGTGTTGTACCTCGTCAATAGCTGTGAGAGCAGTCCCTTCTTTCGAATGTTGGAACACTGAGCTGCAAGTTGTTTCGCCGTCATTGTGGATGTTGGGTGTCGAAGATTCCATAGGTCTCTCATCCTATTCATGTAACCCCTTCCGCCAGGGTTACTTGCGTAGTAGCATTCCAACAACGCCCTATTTTCATCTCTTGCCCACCGATGCCTTCTTGTTCCAGTAGCCCACTTCTCATTAGGGTGCTCTGGTTCCTCAACACCTGACGCGGACCTTGTTGATCCGGGCGATGGCGCCGGCATGCCTTCATATTTATCTGTCTCGCTCATGTCTGCGGTAGGCTTGCTTAGCATGGGGGGTCTAGCCCTGGGAACCTTACTGGATACAGACCCTCCGCTCCAAAGGCATGTAGTCTTACAACTACGCTATCCAGCTATATCTATCTATCTATCTATCTATACACACACATATATATGTATATAAAACAAAAAGTTCAATTTCACTCTCAGTCATTGTCACTTAACAGGCATTTTATTTATGGTCTGTGTCTTATATATTCAATAACAATGTCTCTTCTCAGCAGCAAGTCCCGACTTAAAAAAAATTTCTCAGACTGTTTGTTGGTATTTTAGCTTCAAACCTTCTAGTGTGACATGCACTGTCTCTCTTGAATCCCTAAACTAATATTCAGGCTCTATAATGACTAGTGATCCATTATAAAACTGTACCTCCATTGCAATAAGACTCTAAAAATAAATGGTCATTTAACAAAATAAGTTAATGGTTTCTTTCAAACGAGGTTCCTGAGTTGACAGTACGTGCTCAAATCACCATACTTGCCCACGAAGGAAAACAAGTTAACAATTAAAGCAAGTCTGAATAATCCTTCAGGCTCAAGGGATTAAACAATAACACATGTAACTTAAGAGTTATGATACCTAACTGTACTGCAAACTCTAGATGATATAGGAGGCTTCATTTTTTCAAAGATGTCTGTCCTGGGATCCCTGTCACATGTATAGTAGTGCCCATATTTGGATGTGTACACATGCGAGATTATCTCGCATGTGTACACATCCAAAATAAAATCAGAAATCCTGCTAAAAATGTAAATATAATTCAGTTCAGTTCACTCTAAGATAGAGATATATATACTAAAAAAACAAAAAAAAAATTCCTTTGCAGTAAAATCTGGGTACATACAGTGGCTTGCAAAAGTATTCGGCCCCCTTGAACTTTTCCACATTTTGTCACATTACAGCCACAAACACAAATCAATTTTACTGGAATTCCACGTGAAAGATCAATACAAAGTGGTTTACATGTGAGAAGTGGAACGAAAATCCTACATGATTCCAAACAGTTTTTACAAATAAATAACTGCAAAATGGGGTGTGCGTAATTATTCAGTCCCCTGAGTCAATACTTTGTAGAACCACCTTTTGCTGCAATTACAGCTGCCAGTCCTTTAGGGTGTGTCTCTACCAGTGTTGGGACTAATGCGTTATTAAGTAACGCGTTACAGTAACTACGTTATTATTGTGGCAACGAGCACGGTATAACTAGTTATTATGCCAAAACCGGGAACGCGTTACTCGTTACTGGGATTTAGATAGGCTCGTTATTCGTTACTTCGTGTGGTGGCTATCGTGGAGCTTCCACAGATTCAATAACATTAGCAAGTGGTGGAAGCCAGCACGTGGATGAAGGAAAAGGGAGGCAAGAGGGGAGACCCGAAGCGGC
>NW_005187481.1:2505991-2509900 GCF_000239375.1 Pundamilia nyererei | reverse complement strand
TGAGTCTTTTATTGCAGCGGTTTACGGTGCATTAGCATTTAATGGTGATGTTGCATTCAACATAAATGTATGCATGAACTCAGTTTGCATATGGTTTTCTTTGCCTTCCACAATAAAATTTGCATAGCGCTGTGCTTTATAATGTGTTCATGTAAAAATGTTTGCATTTTTGGAGGGAAATCTGCCAAGCTGCTATTATTGCTTATATGCATATTTTCTTGACTGAACGCAGGAATGATAAAGGGCTTTGAGCTATGTTTTAGTCATTCATCATTATTCAAACAGGTGTGCTGACAAGATGTAAGCCTGGAGTGCTGTGCCTGACTAACAAGCTTTCTGTCACTCTCTCCGAGGTGTTGAGTATGTCCTGCTTGGTGTTGATGCGTCCCCAAACCTTAGCTTTCATTTATGACAGCTGTTCTATAAAGTTGAAAAAAAAAAAACCCCTAACTCTAATTTCTTTAATAAGCAGGTCTTCTACACACAGAGAGATTCACTAGGTAAGTTCTCTTCAGTTGTGGCTTCTTCTTAATTTGCTGATATGTAAGATAAGCATTTGAACTAAATATGGATTTAACAAACGAGCAACCAGGTAATTATCTTTGAAATTTGAAAAACTAAAGTACAAAACTTCCAATATCCACACTGCATGCGAAAGAGTATGTCAGATGACTCAGGTGTTTATGTTTGGGATAGTCTGTCAACCTGTCTCGGATGTACTAGGCCTCTGTCCATATGAAGCTACGCTTCAGCTCCCCCCAACCCTAAACTGAATAAGTGGAAGAAAATGTATGAATGAGTAGATGTCATGCATAGAGGGAGCACAGAGGTGCTGGAGGCATTGTTACTTCAAAAGAGAAATTGTGGTTTGAACATCTCATAGTCAAGTTATATGTATGTTATATGTAATTCCATAGGTGTGAATGTGAGCATGAATGATCCTGTGACAGATTGGTGACCTGAAGTGAACCCTGCTTTTGTAATTCTGTAGTTATTAGGCAATTAAAAAACAGATGTCATCATCTGATGTCCAAAAAATGCACAAAAAGTCTAAATTCAATTCAATTCCATTTTATTTATATAGCACCAGACCACAACAAAAGTCACCTCAAGGTGATTCACATTGAAAGGTAAATACCCTACAACAATGAAAAGACATCCCAACAATCAAACGATCCCTTTTGAATGAGTACTTGGCAACAGTGGGAAGGAAAAACTCCCTTTTAACAGGAAGAACCCTCTATCAGAAATAGGCTCAGGCAGGGGCAGCTATCTTCTGCAACCAGTTGGGGATGAGGGGAGGAAGACAAGGCAAACGACATACTGTGAAAGAGAGCCAGAGATGAATAATTACTAATGATTAAATGTAAAGTCATCAGTGAGTGAAAAAGGTAGAAATACTTAAAGCATTATGGGAAGCCCCCAGTTCCAACCTTGTTGCAACATAACTAAGGGAGGATTCAGGATCACCTGATCCGACCCTAACTATAAGCTTTAGCAAAAAGGAAAGTATTATGCCCAGCCTTAGAAGTACAGAGGGGGTCTGTCTCTCAAATCCACTCTGGAAGCTGGTTCCACATAATGGGAAAGTGTGTGAATTAATTTAGTTAATATTTTACTAAATACGTAAAAGCTTTTAGATGCTGGTGACATAAAAGCCAGGGTATTGGTTCTTTTTTTTTTTTTAAGATTCAGATTATATATTTTCTATTGTTCTATCACAGACTAAGGAATGGTGTAAAACATACAGTCCAAAAACCATCAGTCTGACCTAAGTAAACTCAAGTAAAATTAATGACAAAGATATTCAAACTGCAAACTAAATTACCTTTAAAAAAAAGTTTAATGTGTTTTTTAATATTTAATATGCATTAAAAAAATTCTTGTGTTACATGTTTATGTATTCTATGTGTGGATACGTGTGGTAGTCTCCTTGTCAGTCAAATAGATTAGGCTCTTGGGGAAATGAGGGACATGTAATGTCTTGGTTACTGTTAGTCATTTTCTTAAAGAGACATCACTTCTATTAAATAAAGCAAGCATTGCTTCTAAGCTCTCAAGGTTATCTCTGGTGATTATAATTCACACTACAAATACCGCCTTAATGTGGTGTGATGTGGAGAGATCGCAGGTTTCACACATCCCTATTCATTGTTTTTTATTAATTTGACCTCACGCAATATTTAACATGATGGTGTAAAGTCATGAAAAAGAAAAGTCAGACTAAAGTGGGAATTGTCATGTTTGTTAAACAAGACTATCAAACCACATTACATCATATTCAAGACCAGAAAATAAACCCCAGTCAATTGACTTGTCTCTTATGGAAATTTAACCATTACGCTCTCCTTTCTCTTCCATGTCATTTTTTCCATTTCTGCTCGGGGGAAAGCCGATATCTTCCATCTCTGCGGATTACTGCTCCTCTAAAACCCCTCTGGAGGACACTCGACCCTGAGAGGAGCAGTGAGCTTAAACCCCAATGTGCCCTTTTCTGCCCTATTCCACTCCTCATTGTCCCCAAGGAACACTGGCAGTGAGTCTCCACGTCAGAATGAGTCATTAGCTTACTCTGTGAATGAAACCGGCAGCAATGTTTCCATATATAGAGGAGAAACACAAGAGCCAGGGATATTTATCTTTGGTAAAACAGCAAATAGGCCACATTCTGATCAAACAATCTGATTTAAACAAATAAATAAGCAAATAAATGAAGACATATGAACTGAAATCAGCTTTACACTCTTATGGCTGATTGGAAACCTGGTGTAGTGATTTTTATTTTTGCTACATTTTGCATATTGTCCACATTTTGCATTTTGTCCACATATAATGAGGTCAAACTTACATTTTCTGAATGTAATTATATTACTGAACAACCCTAATGCTGTTTTAATGCATTTTAAGTGCATTAAGACGGCACTTAAAATTCAGCATGCAGTTTCTTGCGTACAGCCCTACTAATACAGATATTTACTAAATATTTACACTTAGCACTTTCAAGTATAACAGCGAGGGCAGGAGTACCTCACTGTGTAAAACATCCTCATGATGACACTGTCAGAGTGAATATGCAAAAAAGAAGAAGCTGACATTCTTTTTAACATTAATTGTCAGTAGAGATATAGAAAGAGATTGAAAACTATGGCTAAGATGACTCAAAGTCTTCAAATTTAGGCCAGCTCAGTTTGAATAGATTTTGGAAAATACATTCATTATAGCATCCTGCAGGTGTAGAAATCCACTGCTCACTGTGCTGGAAAGAAAAACAACAGAGCAATTTGCACAGAATTTCAGTCTAAAAAATATCTGTCAGGGCACAGCAGCCTGCCCTGGGAGAAAAGCACTGCAGTGGAAATGATTGTCCTCTCTGAAACTGTCTCTCTTGGGACAGAATCCCCGCCTCCTAAAAAAACAAAAACAAAACACAACATGTTAAAACACAAAATATTAAAATCTTCACTTTTATTTCAAAAATTGCATGAATGGTAACTTTTTTTCCTATGTTCCTAAATTTCCTAAAAAGAAGGACCCTGCCTTCAAGCTATTTAGGAAAATAGCTTCATCTGTTACTCATGCTAATGTGTGCAAGTACTGTTTGTGCAGTAGTGTGCTCTTAAAAAATTAGCATATGTTATACTGGATTAAAAGCATTCATGAATCATTGGTGTCACATAACACTCACAGCGCTGTAAAAATACAAGAAAATGTAAATCAGCACCAGCTTACCTCGGTGTGCTTATTTGTGGTACGCTTGCTTCCACTCTCAAGATCATACAGTAAATATTTTGGAGAAATCCATACAAATCGGGTGACAGATAAACATAGTCACAGATAAAGTCATACTTTTGTCAAAGAGTAATAAGGGAAAAACATAGTATGGCTTATGAATGCCATACTAATATATAT
>NW_005187481.1:2467348-2505922 GCF_000239375.1 Pundamilia nyererei | reverse complement strand
AGCCATAGGATTGTGCAAGCAGTATCCTGTTGAAAGTCATCGGAGTTAAATGATTCCGAGTTTCACTTTCTTTCTTGGAAGTGTCCTTTTATCACAAGATGTGTGTGTGGCACATATTAGCATGAGAACTTGAGCTATGTTGTGTGTTTTGTGGATCTGACTGTCTGAAAATCAGCATATCAAGGCAAGTTGAGGCAAGTTACAAAAAGAAAGGAAACAAACAGTAAAAACTAAAATTACTCTGACACAGCATCCTACACATCACTATGTTAGCTTGGGAATATTACCATGTTGCATTAACATTTATGTCAAGGCACTGGGTATTGCAGTTGATATTTCATTATTTATTTATTATTATTTTTTAAATAAAATCATTGATTATGAGAAAACTGGGGCTAAAGAAGGAATATCAGCATTTTCTCTGAAATGGGGCAGCAAATTTTGGGGGGAGGCCACCCCCCACCCCCCCTGGTGGCACCCCTGCTAACTAATCTGGCTTTCACTATGCCTCATAATCAATGAGTTTTTCATAATTAATGAGGCTGTCTGCCTTTTTTCCACACAAAAAGGCACCAAAACAGGTAGCGCCGTATGTTTGAGCTGCCAGATTTAAACAAAAAAATATATCTCAGAAATCCTTCATACAACACATGGATTTATAGGAAGAGATTTACTCCTCTTTGGGTCGAACCAGGAATCTTTTACCTTACTTGATTGTGTAGACCGTTAAGCAATGCATCTCATACAGTGATCATTGCCTGGGTACAGTGAAAATAATTACTTTGGCCCCATTTGACACAAGGTGGAAACCTATATTGTTACCAGTTCCCTTTAATCCTATATTAACTTTTTGGACTACAGTATTATTCATCTACACAATCCAGTCCCTGTTCTTGTCATATAAGTATATTCTATTGCCATAGCTCTTGGGAGGGTAGGGCTTAATATATGATCAACATTATTTACCAGTTGTAAAATCACTTAATCTGCTGTTCAATGCACAGGTACAGTCTACAGTATACAGTGTAACTTATCTGAGCCTGTGAGCTGGCTGCTACCCTTAGCTTTTTTTTTCTTTAATGCTAGGGCTGATGGAAGTCACTGGACCTAATCCAGATGGACCATTGAACCAAAATAATGAAGTGGCTGAGGGATGCATGGACCTGCAGACCAGCTGCAGTGTTGTAATACTTCACCTGGAAGGCAGTAATCTGATTTGGAGGTAATATCATCTATTATATGATGCAGACTGAAGGTGGCGGACTTTTTTTAGTATTGTAGCAACTATAAAAGGTCAATTAGCACTTTATATGTAAACCCGGTTTCTATTATTTGATTATGTGCAGCAAAATGATTTTTATATGCATATGTATACATATGCATGTATACATATACAAAAAATATGTATACATATGCATATACTGCAACGAATGTAAGCTGTGTGTTATTATATATTTCTGTGGTTTACAAGCTACGTTTTGTAGCTCTGACTATCCTCTTACAAACGTGGGAATATTGTTGAAAATCAGCGTATCAAGGCGAGTTACAAAAAAATCCACAAAAAACTTCTATTGAAAGACGGAAGCATATATTAAAAACTGAAATGACGCTGACAAAGTATAATATGATTGGGGAATCTGGTGAAAATGGCTCACAGAAATGTTTGGAAACTAAACTCCTGACTGTGGGAAAGCAAATGAAGATAAATGCTGTTTTAAATGCATAAAAGCACGGGGGTTTAGATAAACAATCTCCACTTAAATAGAAAATGGCTTCTTAAAGAATTACTTAAAGACTTGTGCAGTTCCTCAGATATGTATGCTTTAAGTACAGCAGACATTTTAGCATTGATGATTTTTTTCCCCCAAATATCTGCCTCCAGCTCTACCCACTTCAAAAGAAGCAACAGTCATATTTTTTGCAGTGATTGTCTATGAGACACGTTAAATTGTTTTTCTTTGCCTCTTTGTGAGTTACACTAGTTGATTTACAAGCACAGTAAAGGTTGGAAATGACACTGTAGAACTACTTGTCGAACCGCTTTAAAATGTAGCACTTGAATTTGCACATAGATGACACTGGTTTAATTCACAGTGAAAGATAATCTCTGATGTGGATATCAATAAAAATGTAATATGTGGTCTGCCCTGTTTAAATTTATTTTATGGACCCATTCCTCTTGTCTTCTAGGGCGTGGACTTGCTGTGGCTGCAATATTATTCAGCAGTACCACTTTTCAAAATTAGCAGGCCCCAGATAAGTACACAAACTCAGCAGAATGCTCCTGCACAATTTCTATTAGCCAAAGTTTATAAAGTTCTTTTGTGTATAGTAAATTTAAGTGCAAATCTCTCTTTGAAATGAATCAAATCACGTATTACATTTGACTTAAGTTTAACTTAATTTTGCTGAACTGCCTCATGCAGAAATACAAACATTCAGAAATACAAACTCTCCAAAGTGTCTCATTACATTAAAGCACTGACATAGTACAGACTCACACAGGAGCTTTCTTCATAACTGACATGAATTCTGAAAAGTTCTCCTCCTGCACAGCTTGTACCTACAATCCAACCTGACAGTCAGCAGCTATGTGAGGATTTCAGCATATTACGCTATCAACATGCAGGGGAAAAAAGGCTAAAGAAAAGGCTCCAAAAAAAATCAGTTCAGTCACTTACCGACCACGTTCTCATACCAGATGACAATGTAATCAAGATGTTTAGAGCTAAAGTGCGTTTTTAGGAAAGCCTACCACTAGCTCCAATAATGTTAGCTTATAACCAGCCGTTGTTGTTGTTTAGCTGGCTTATTGTCAGATGTCCCGAGATGAGAGAGGGCCACATGTCTAATTGCTGTGTTAAAGCCCTGAAGATGAAACTTGAGCTGAGGAGGTAGAACTGAGGGAAGCAAGACAGCAGTGGTGGAGGAGCCAGACATAATGAGAAATAAATGATGAAGGATACATGCGCAAAAATATAGTTTGAAAGAGCTATTTGTAAAAGTAACTTCTTAGGCTGGTCTCTGGCCACATAAAATGTGATTACATGGAACAGTGATCTTGACCAGTGTATGTATATATTATTCATATAGCATCAAATCACAACAACAGTTGCCTCAGGGTGTTTTGGACAATCATATATTTTATTTATATATTTAGTATTTTATACCTTTATGCATTTTTAAGTCTGCACCTAAAAGTCAATGCAGAATTTTTGGGACTTTAAGTGAAAATTCCACCTTTGCATGTCGCATTACTTACATTTAAATGGACTGAACAGGGCTACTCGTACGAGGCTTCAAGGCTTTCAGAGGTGCTTTGAGCCCTCATTCCTTGTAACAGTGTTACACGACTTTCATTTTCAGTGTGCTTTATTTCTTCTTAGAGGGGTTTTTAATTAAATCCCGAGTATCGCCTGCTAAGAAGGTAATATCACAATCTTTGTTTGACATACTGCTCAAATAAAAGTTGCACGCACTCTTATTCACAAGCTTTCATCCAAAATTCCCCTCACACTTTATGAACAGTTCTATGAAACTACAAGGGTCTGTTTCACGTTGCTAGTTTGCTTTTTATGTCCATAAGTGTGTGTCCATGAGTGTGCTCATGGGTGTGTGCATGCTTCATTGCAGCCTTTCGTCATTTCATTGTTTTACTCAGAGACCTTTTATGAAGTTCAGATTGTTCGGGGATTTGGAGACCATCAGCACAATTGGCAAAGGCATAATGAATGCTTCTGTATTTCGTGCACCCTTGTGGCCAGTTTGCAGTTGTGAAAAGGTTTAGATGCATTGAACGTACATGTCCTAAGTGAAAAAAAATCTTTATTTCATTCATAAATGACCAAAAACAGTTTAGCAATTAGAATGAATCAAATTAACTAATTTATAGACAAATAAACAGAGGTTATATCAAACTACTTAACGGTAATTAAAAGGTAAAGCGACATTAAGCGACATTTAAAACAGGGAATATAGAATCAAATGCTTTAATTATAACAGTGCAAACAGAACAGAATCTCATGTACAAAATTAGATATAGAAATCTACATTTTAATGCAAGCATATTGACAAGAAAACATATTTAACTTGAGAAAAAGTCAAAATACATTTCTTATGGATGGTACTAGTTGAAGGTCACAAAGATCAGGTTCAAATTTGAGAAAATCCTTCATATAGGCTTTGACAGTGTGCAGAAGAGTGGAACTTTACTTGGGAAGAACATAATTCAAAGCAATCTCATTCCACAGGAAGAAAGGGAATAGTAAGAGTTCTCTGCAAAGGGCTTCTGCTGGTCACTTGTAACACAGGGTAATGGCTATTAAACTGCACACAGGTACTGAAAAGAGTTCTAGACTTTGTGAGTTTTTCTTGGAAGCCATTTGAACAGAGTCTTGCACAGCTTTTTGCTTTTCAGCTTTGACTTTGTTAAGTTCTTAATGACGACATTTTGGAGCAGGCTGAAGGTTAAAGGCTGGGATAGGTGCGCAGTTGAACGATTCAGAACCTCCAAGAAGCGTCTTTCCTGCTGCCTGAAGTCATACTCTACACTGGAGAGACACACACACAGCCCCAAATTAGTCATTCTCCCACCTGAAGAAAACACACATTACAAAAAACAAAAAGTGTGTCAAACCTGAAAGCTTTCTCCGAAGATGCAAATGAATGTTTTAGTGTGTCGTATCTGCATTTCCAGCTCATTTTTACATAATGCAAAAGCTTTTCATGCCTCAAAATCACTATAAACTGTGTTGCTACATTTCACTTTGCTTTGTGTGGTCTCCTCATGTGGGAAGCGCTGCACTTGTCAGGTTTCAAAGTGGCTGATTGGTTTGGGCAGGTAGACATTTCCCAGCAGGATATCCTCTTTTTTTGGAGGGTACACAAGTCTGGTTTAAATATTCTTATCTTCCCACTTGGCCTTTTAAGGACCAGATGCCCACACACACACTCCACACACACACTCCACACACACGCGCACACACACTGGTCAGCAAATCAACTTATGTAACACTCTTTTTGTCATACAAAAGGGGTTTTGGAAAATAAGGAGATCAACAGGAATGTTTTGAATATTTCACGATGAAGACAATTTAAGGTTTTGCTTTCTCGAGCTTGAGGCGTTTTTGTTTTCCGAAAAGATGATGAGAAGAATTTTAGATTTTCCTCGCCCCACTTAGTAATATTTTTTATTCTCCATTGCTTCCACCTGATGCAACATTTTAGTTATTAGGTGCAAACTATACCAGTGTTGGAATATGAGAACTAACCAATATTCCATGATAAGTCTTACAGGCAAGGGATGCGAAAGCTCTTCTCAGACAGCAGACAAACAATTCCTTTCACTGCTTTCTTTAATAAAGTTTGCAATGCACTGAAATGCAACCGCTACTGCTGAATTGCTGTCATGAAAACTAAGACAGTAATAGCTCAGTTAGCTATAACTACTTTTGATATATTCTCCTGCTTCCTACGAGTCATCGAATCTTCTAAAACATTTCATTTTAATACAGCATAACATCAATTAGTCTACAATCCAACTGACAATGCAAATTTTGACTTCATAAATCAGTATAAATCAGTTTTGTAGGCTGCTTGGACCTGACTCAGTTCTGTCTGCCTGCTTACATTTCCAAATAGACTATGCTACATAAAGCAAGTGCTTAAATTTGGCAGTTTTTCCATAAGATTTATCGTGTTCTCTGACAGGAAAATATAATCCTTCTGTTACTTCTGAGCAAGAAACTGCTTGCTAATGACAGTAAGTCATTAATTTTTAGAGAAATGAAGAGAACAGACTGGCCAAGAACTGGCAGCTGCAATGGCAAAGGTGCTGACCCATGAACTGAACTGTGTGCCTGAAACTGTAAATCTGTTGTCCGACTTTGTCCTTGAATAAACTGATACGTGTTCCTGTTACTGTGCATGCCATGCATGTTGATTTGGTTTAATTGGTTTCTTCATCTCTTTTATCGAATGAACACCAAAAGGGAAGCAAGTAGCAAAATTAAGGTGTATTAATTATACTGTAGCATTCTTATGGGACATTGCAGCAGATTTGATCAGTTATGTGTTCAGACTTTGCATGTAAGCACAACTGTCATCTCACCTGTATACAACACAAGCAGTTTTCTGACACGTTGAGCAGTCTTTGAAGTCCTGTCCTGTTTTGTGGGATCGCCGACTGGAATACAGATAAAGCACATTTTATATCCCAAATATTGTGAATAACTGCTTAACTCTGTAACCCTTTAGTGCAAGAGAGTATGAGCTATTAAGAATTCTAACATAACTTGAATGGAAAAGGAAGGATGAATTAATGTATGACCCTATCAACTTTTAGCAGCTTACATGAATCATTGTGTCTTATTGTTAATGAAAGAAAAATAAACGATGCAGCTGATGTAACAACTAAGGTATATGATGTCTTTTTAAGTCATGATAAACCATAAACCCGTCCTTTTGTATTAACCAAATCATCCTTTTAGATTTACAGTGTAATCATCTTTCCTATCACTGTATCCATCTGAGACACTTTCAGTCTATATAACATAGCGTGTAAGACATCAGTAGGTTATTAGGAGTTGGTTTTTCTAAAACATGACCTCAGAGACAGTCACAGCTTATTAACACAGCACACTGAATGAGAATGATTGACAGAGACACGTTGCCAGAGGCCTGTTTTAATTCCTGTTATTTGTCCCAGAAGAATTGCGTGGCTATATAAATCTCTGCCCCCCTGAAATGCCCAAGTAGGTTTCTATCATACTCAGGAGCATAATCACGGACCTGTTTTTCAAACCTGCAACAATGTTGCAATGCCACATAACTACAATTCGAATCAGATTTTTTGCACGTTTGTGAAACAGACTTGATAACATGTTAGCAGTACTGCCTTCAAATTGATTTGTGCAACTTAAATCACAGTGTGCGAAATTATTTACACGACTGAAACTCGTTTGGTTCAAATGTCATTGAGGTCTTCCAGTGCGGATGCTGGAATATCTTTCTTCCTATTATTTACTTTAGTTATAGGACAGAATGGGGAAATATGTGAGAAATATGTGAGAAACACGTGAAGCTCTGTGCTTTTGAAAAAATAAACTGACCCTGTTTTGGTTACTGTACCCTTGTTTTTGTACAGTAATAGATAGAAACATCCTACATCCTGGTTTTCTGTATCATTTTTGTCCTTGGCAATACAGTAATTAGTAGCTAATTAACTGAACAGTGGGTGAGTAAAACATGTGTTTATAAATTTAACAAATGCACAACTGTTTTCAGTCTAAAAACAATGGTGTTTGCATTGATATTCAATGCTGAGTGTTTCCAATCTAAGTGATGACTCACTGTAAAGCCAGAGATCAGCAGAAGCAGGAATGCTTTTAAAATAATTCCTAGACAGGATTCTGGCAGCTGTACCTGTACTGGACTGAATATAAAGTATTACAGCAAAGTATTTACAACTCATCTCTAACAAAGCATGTTAAGTATATGCCATTCACAAATATGTAAAGCTCTATTGTACTAAATATTAAATATTCAAGTAAAAAACTGATGATCCTGAAGTGATAAAGAAAGCTCAACACATCCCTTATTACACTTCCACACACCCTCAGAGCCCAGACACACACGCACATTTACTTACCCACTGGTTGGAGCGTGGCATGTCTCTAGGTCATGGATAATGTTAAGCAGAGTAGTGATCCTGTCCTTGTTGGCTGCCAGGCTGGCCTCCACAGTCTCGAGTCTCTGCTGTAAGGCTGCTGATTTGCAGCACTGTGGGGAAGATGGCAGCAGCAGGGCTGCATCAGCTGGGTGGGAGTGAGCCAGGCTGGTGTCCTCTGGGCACGGCTGAGGAGGAGCGGGGTTGTCAATTGCCTCCACTTTCTTAGACTGGAGGCGGAGATAGGATGCCAAGGGCTTTGTTGATGATAGCAATATGGAATTGCAATCAAGGCCTGTGTGCATATGGGGTTCTCTCTCACTGCTGCATGGGGCTGGCGCAGTGAAAGAACGCTCAGGACGAGTGAGTGTTTGTGGCGGTAATAATGTGTCAGAGTTTTGCTGGACTGAGGATTTGATGATGGGTTTGACATTTCTAGTTGAGGTGATGGGTCCACAGTTTGTTTGCACTGTTATAGAGAGTGTTGAGTTGATGGGATGTGTCTCTTTAACTACGTCAGTTTTAAGCTTAACATTTGCATGACTGGCTGATACACCCAAGGCAAACCGTTCTGCATTTGAATTCTTTTGCTGGGCTGTTGTTACCGGTGGGCATGTTGCACAGTGTCCCTCATGTTCTGTTTCTGCACATCCTTGATTATGTGCAGGCTTTTGTTGTTCTGTTTTTATGAAACCCTGCAGACAAGAGCTGTTTGACTTAATTAGGGAAATGTAATTCTGGAGGTTTGCGACCTGCGATGGATTTGAATTTTCATGGTCTTTTGACTCATGCACAATTAATTCATTGGTTAGATTAGCACTGAAGTTACTTTTATCAGAATGCAACTCCTCGCTGGGTTTATTGGTTGATTTAGGGTGATTAGTGCTAGCATCACTGCCCCTGTTATGATCTTTTGGCACAATTTGAGGCTTAGATAATGCATGTGGAAGTGATAAGTTGCTTTCCTGATGACAAACAACACCACATTTACCAGGTTTGTTACTGCTTTGAGTTCTGATGTCTGGTCCTAGTGTGCATTGAGGTTTGCTTTTGTCGGGGGCTTCATTACAGCTAACTACCTGTGCTGTGCCTATTGATTGAAGCAAATTTGCACTTGATACAGAGACATTATTTTGTTTCTCTGTCAAGGCAAACAGATGCGTGCCAGCTGGGGTTGCAGATTTTTTCGAATTGAATGCTGTGTTCCTGAGAGCTATATTTTTGTTCAGGGTGCTGTTAAATCCAAGTCTAGAGCTGGAAGTAGTACTCACAGGCACCTTAACTTCCGAGTCTAGGAGATTGGATGCACTAGATGTTGTGTCTAGGGAAGATGTACAAGCGTGAAGCAGAGGTTCAGAATTTGAAGAGTTAGGGTGAATTATTTGTGCAGGCACAGACTTATCATCACATGCAATTTGATCTGAATTAGTTTTATAATTTAAAATGCTCAAATATAGATGCGGTATAGCTGGATGCTGTGGATTAGCAAAAGCTTGAATTCCAGTTGAGCTTATTCCTCTGTCAGTAAAAGGTATTTTAGCTAAAGATGTGCTAGCAGCTACTGTGGATCCCTTTTCTTGTAGTTTATGATGTTCAAGTAGAGCATGCGGTGGACCTGAGGGTAAAACGTGTGCAGGTGACTTTGATTTATGCATTTGGTTGAATGCATTGCTGGCCAGTGATAATGTGGGGCATTTAGGGCTAATTTGTTGGTTATTAGTTGTATTTATTTGACCCGCATGCTTGGAGTGTACAGGCTTGTGCTGAGTATTGACTTTAGCAGCTATGCTTTCAGTGGACGTTGGTGCAGAATTAAAAACTGTGGTTGATATGAGTGTGTTGGTACTGGATGTATTTCCAGTCCCTGTGGCTACAGTATAGAAATGCGAAGGTGGTGACAGTGTAATCTCAGGTGCAGCATGTATAGACACACATACATTTTGAGATTCATTGTATTGTGTAGAAATGTGTTGTGTTGTCTTAATGCGCTTGGGGTAAGTGTGCGAATGTGGGTTGTTGGCCTTGGTAGCTATGGCCAACTTGGGGGTCAAAGGGAGAGTTATTGGACGAGAGAGCTTATGGTCCTGTGGAGGTTTGGCACCAAATTTTTCACTGGAAACATCCTGTCTGGTTTCTATTGTTGCTTTTGTGATAGTGATGGTTTTAGCATGTAGGACAGTTGTAGGTTGGATTGATGTTTCACTTCTGGCAGGATTTATATTTGACAAAGTGACTTGATTGCCTATAGAGTGGACCGGGCATGCAGGGTGTGGTGTTTTTCGATACCTTAGTTCCTCATTAACGTATAATAATTGCGGATTGACTGTAATTTGGGTCCTGTTGTCAGTATTATTAATGCTGTCGGAGAGTTGTTGGTTTGCCGTAGGGTTTTTTTCAGTGTGGGATATTTGGAAAGGCGTAGAGGTCGAGAGTGAGGTGAAGGATGAGTTTAAAGAGTTCCCTCTAAGGAAAGCATTGGGAGTAGGAATTTTCTCCCCTATAATAGCAGCTTTGTTGGTTACAGACTGTCTCCCTCCACAGTGGTTGCATATTTTTTGAGGCATACCAAAAGGTCGGGCAGCAGATAATGGCAGCGTCTTCCTACACAAATCTGTATAATGACCTTGCAATCTGGTCCGGTCTCCTCCACGACAGGTTGCTCCCTTTACAGGCTCGGCCTCATCATTGTGTACGGTAATCCCACCGATTGCCTCTGAGTCAACCACACTGCCATTAGTGTAACGGTTACCAGATTTACAATTAGACCTGGCATTCCCTGCAATGTGTGGATTTGTCTTGATTGCCCTGGTATAGCAATAAGTCCCTCTACTGTTCCTCTGACAGCAGGCCACATCCTTTGAGGCCTCACCTCCAAGTGCTTTGAAAGTCACTTCCTTTTTGGTCTTGGATTCGCCACTTTTCTGTTTTAGAATAGCCTTTTTCTCCTTGTCACTCTTTGTTAGCAGTATCTCCTTGTCTTCCGTTTCCTTGGTAATATAGCTGTTGGATGTTTGACTAATGTTATCTGAGAGTGTATCAGTTAGCTGGGTAGGAGGTCTACTTATCGCAGGGGATGTCTGAACACCAACACTGCACTGAAGTCCCCACAGGGCTCCTCCGGATCTGTCTCCTCCTGTTGCCTTCCAACCACGCACGCCAACCAAGGCAGGGACTCCTAAAACCGGAACCGAAGTCGTCAGGTCAGCTGCTCGTCTCCCCATTCCTTGACTGGTCGACTCAAAAGTCTGATAATTCAAAAAGGGGGTCAGCGTTTCCACATCATTACATCCATCTAAAAGTAAAAGAGGAACACGTTTAAAGCGAGAGACATTTTAGATGGCACTGTGAAGGAAATCCACGAGTAAGCAGGAAACAATGCACAGAGCTTGGGCTGAGACAAGGAAGCGCTTTAATAGTGCAAAAAAAAGGAGGATAACTAGAGTTGTCAAGAATTGTGAGGATTGTGCTCTTACTTTCTTGGAATAAGACTGGAAAAAGCAATGACAATGTGCAAATGCTGATAACAAGAGAAGTGTTGTATATTATATCAGCACTTTGAACATAATGCAAAGATCCCACCCACATTAATGTTTCAACATAGCGCCTGGAGTAAACTCTAATGTCTTCTTTCATTACAGTATTTGCCATAGAAGGCAGCGTTCACCCCATTACCCTTCACGTTCAGCTCACCTTGAAAAAGAGTACCATACACTAATGCTATAGCCTTAATTAAGGTCTGTGTGCATTTAACCGCAACACCATTTCATGAAGGGGACAGCCTGTGTAAGTGTGTGTGTGTGTGTGTGTGTGTGTGTGTGTGTGTGTGTGTGTGTGTGTGTGTCTATGCGTGCACACAAGTTTTCTCATGTGTAGAGGAGGTCATTTTAATGATTTATGCAACAACAGTTCAGTTGTCAACACCAGGGTGATCATGTGTGGATTTTTCAGCAATTCTTTATTATACAGTTAAACACAGAGTGTGTGTCTATGTTAGCGCTTGCATGTATTCATTCATGACAAAAAAAGAACATGTAAATACATTTTGGTAAGGCTTTCTTCACTTTCTCCTGGCCTTCATACCCCTCAAAGTCCTTTATCCAGATATGTCTAAATTGCTAGACGAACATTAGTCATCCACAGGGACTATTATTTTGGTTCTCGTGTCAACTGATGTTAGTTGAGCTAGGTCAAGTGACCCACGTCTGTAGTTGCTGTCTAATAATAAGTGACAACTGTCTTGCCCTGTTAATACACCATAAAAAAGCAAGCAGAGAAAAAACAAGCTATTGAAAAGCCGCAAAATGTTTACATGCCCTCAACTTAAGAATAAAACACAGACATACCTCAGTCTTTGTATGATCCTGCTGCAAGTCTTGGCTCCAAATGAGTTAGTTTTACGCACTCTCTTTTATGTCCTCATGGATTCTCAAGGTTCTGAGTGACTTTGTTTTCATATGTTTTTATCCCTTAGCTGCACAATTCAAACTCAGTGCAGTCCACAGGCAGTCATCTCGGTAAAGCAATGCTGCTTAATGAGTTCTCTTCGTAACTGCTCAGATTCTGAACTAATCTACCTTTTATTGATCAGGCATAAAGCCAAGCTGTGTCCTCACTGCGCCCGCTTCTTGTTTTGGTCCTGCTGCTCCACACTGCTCCATAGTATGCCACAGTATGCTGTCCTCCAACACACTCTGCCCTACTATGCCTTATCTTTTTACCTCCTCTTCTCACTTACTCTTTCTGCGGTGCTCCCTCTCTGCTCTTTCTGCTACTGTCCTCCTTCCCAGCATTCATGTATCCTGGTCTATAGCTGGGTGGAGAAAGAGAGCAAGAGAGAGAAAGAGAGAGAAAGAGAGGGAGAGAGAGGAAGTGACTTGCATCAGTGGGGTAGGGACTGTGTGTAAATTACCATACAAGTTAAAAAACAGGAAATGTAAATGGCAGCAAATGTATGTAAACAAAGTTGTAGCAGTCTGAAGAGGCGGTAATTACAAATTAAGCCTCTTTAACACTATTACTAATTTGAGTCTCTAATTTCTTTAATGTATGTGGTTTCTTTTACAGAGAAGGCACTTTTATTCTAGATCGGGCTTAGTCCAGGTAGAAAATAAGCATTCATGTATAGCTAATGTTTGATTTTTCACATTTTGGGCACACATCCTTTTATTATCAGGATGTGTGGCCTCATGTCTTCAGTGCTCTGGGGGGTCTTCGGATGCCCTGGGTCTGCTGGGCTTTTCTCTGTCTGCATCTAGTTCCCAGAGGCCATTGTTTCAGCTTCTCACTGCTCATTATGTACATTTCATGACCAGTGTTGGGGTTGTTATGTACGTATTTCACATTACTTTTCTTAAAAGCAATCAAGTACTTTCTTAATTACTCACTGGAAAAAGCTATTCAATACACTTAACATTACTTTCACTTTATTCCAGTAAACAATATATACCTTAAGCTAATGTTCTACATACCAACACAAATCCATATTCTAATGAGGACACATCTTTGAGGATGAGGATCTCTCTTTTAGTGATTAGATATGAACACAAAATCGACAGCACAAAGCAAAGTTGAAAACCAACCCAAAGAGAATTCAAAATGATCGTCACAGTGATTCTACTTTAGCATGTAAAGACAGAAATGGAGGCAACAGTGTTTCAAGCCTGACTCCTTATCGCTTCCTCTGTTATGCCACTGCCTCTGTTGAAGTTCAGGGTCCAGTTGCAGGTCTGGGGCTTGGAATCACTCAGCTTCAACATCACTCTGGGGTTGTTTTTTTTTGCCAGCTTTGCATTAGCATGCTGTCTGTGCAAATGTTCGCAAAAAGGAGCCAAAGTTATGTTAGCAGAATAATACAGATGTTTCTGTCCTGTACACAGTTTGCATTTCACCATCACACCCAGGTCCTTTGGCACAACAGTGGATGTAGACCATAATTCTGCTTGGACAGGACACCCTTAAAAAAGTACTTGTAATTAACATATAGTATTTCTATCGTACAGTGTACTTTTCTCCACATTGGCATTTAAAGCACTTCACCACATGTGTATTCTTACTTTTATGAATATTAATTACTTTTCAGATTCTGATTTTTTCTTGTTTTTGCAACTTTATTATTTTGTTGTGCAAAATTTTTGATGTCTTCACAAATAAATAAAAATAAATAAATAAATACATTTTAAAAAAAAGAGCTTTGAAGGTTTTTTCCTGCTGCTGACATTAAAGCATGGTTTCTACCTTTATCAAGTACTGCAGTTGAGCCCTGTGGAATTCTTTTCTTTTGGCAAATTTCTTTAATTATAACAACAATTTGAATATTGTCTTGGGATAATGGAAAAAAATATTATTTTCCATAGCAAACATGCAACATTCAAGTACATGTTTTAAGTGAATAAAAGTTTAATTTAATATCAATTAATGTGTATTTAATGTGTATTTTAAAAACCATGTATTTTTACATCTGACAAATAATTGATAAAACATCAAAATGTTTCTCATTTATGGATTTTAATGTGTCGTATATAAGCCCTTTGATGTATGTCATTTAAGTTTATGGACACTAGAGCCCACAGCCTCTAACATAATTTATCACCATGCCTGCATCAACAGGATATTCATAGGATATATTGAAATTATGAATAATCAAGTATGGTAATGTTTATATTTGCTGTCAAATAAATCAGGTTATGCACTATTATGGACATCATAACATTGATTATAGTCAAGTAATCTTACCATCCATTTGCTTCCGCTTATCCTTTTCAGGGTCGCGGGGGGCGCTGGAGCCTATCCCAGCTGTCATAGGGCGAAAGGCGGGGTACACCCTGGACAGGTCGCCAGTCTGTCGCAGGGCTAACACACAGGGACAGACAACCATTCACACTCACATTCACACCTAGTGACAATTTGGATTAATCAATTAACCTATCCCCACAAGCTGATCTTTGTACAATCTCTAAATAATATATTCCTAAAATAAAAAGATAAGAATGAGTTGTTTTATTACTGTATGTTTTGATGTTCATGATTCTTTTGCACCTGAAATGATTTTTTTGCATTGCATCATCTCCTACAATGTTATTACTTTCACAAGATTAAATCTTCAGCCAGCATTAGACAGCACTGCAAATTAAAGGAGAAAAGAAAGGATAAATTAGACAGGATGAAGAGGATTGTCATGGATGTTAAAACCTCCAAAAACTTTAAATACAAAAGCAAATGAAATCAAACTAAGAATATTCTAATACTTTAATGTTTTATATTCATACACTAATCTATTAAAATAATGTAAGTCCTGCTGCGCAAGGAAAATGCATCCATTCTGTGACTCTATATAGGTAATATATAGCATAGACTGGCTGCTAACTAATAATTTGGTTGGTAGTCAGCTCCGTTTAGACTGGAAAGATGAGAAATATGATGTGTAATATAATTATTTATCAGACTATTGTTATCATCAGATATTAGCAGATTTGACTATGGAAACCAGGCTGTGTGTTGACTTCTGATTTCAAGAGATTGCACTCAAATTCCATCACTGCAGCTGTAGGGAACATGAGGCTGACTTTGTGAATAAAATATTATCTCATAGCCTCGGGGCAATTACACAGTATTGTATCAGGGAAAATGCCTACAGTGAAAACGGTTTAACTGTCACTGTAAGAGTTTTGTGTGGTTTGCATTTATTCATCATAACAGTTGGTTATGCTTTAGTGAAGACATTTGAAAAGGAAAATCGCTTTCCTTTAAAAAAAAAAAATCTTGCGAGGGTGTATATTTGTATTTTGCCTTGTTAGCGTGGTGACAATAGACTGATAATTTGACAAGTGGGCTTCGAATATTAGATGTGGGTCTAAGAGATGCACATACATTTACATTTTACTAAGGCTCTTTCTCTTTTTTTCAAACATGTTTCCTTTAGGCAAATATAATGACATATTAGAATAATTATAGCCCATCTTTTTAAACCATGAGAACTCCTGATAATAGTCTGTACATGTGAATCAGAGAGAGCGACATTATTAATCCTTGGACTCTTGTTGTCATTTGTCACAATGCAATATGACTATCGAGAGTTTGGTTGTAGTTACCAATTAAGTTATACAAAGGTGATGAAGTGACATGGCTTGTGACTCTGTCTGGATCATATAAGTCTTTTGCAGACCCGTTAGGGTGTTTCTTGTAAGTCTAAAGTTGTTGCCCTTGCCATCAAATATTTGAGAAGTTACTGAAAAGCTGTATGCAATTCAGCAGCTTCCAGAGTGCTATATTCTTGTTGAGTCACAATGGTGAAAACATATTTTAGTGAGGTTCAATAGCGTGCCATACAGCTGTAATATGAAATCCAAACACTTAAATTAGCAATTTTGTTTTTCATTTTAAAGCTGCATTTAAAAAAACTGCCACAAGAGGGCAGATAAACATTAATTATGCCCCTTCACTGTTTCTTCCTCTTCTATTTTTTACATCACTGACAACATGTCAGTATGACTGCTAATTATCATCAGTCTGTTGGAAAGGGACTGACATTTATGTAACATTTTTTTCATCATACTGACCGCTCAAAGCAATTCAGACATACCTAAATCACATTTAACCATAGATTCATGCACTACATTGTTCTATGCACTTTAACCACGTTATCTACCTCACACTAATGAGTTAAAATCCCCAGTTAGACTAACATACGTGCTTTTAGGCTTTTAGGTAGAGTTTGATGTCTTTAGATATTAATTCCACAAAAAGAAAGCCTTTTTCTATGAAGCGCCTTGAGGCGACTTTTGTTGTGATTTGGCACTATATAAATAAAATTGAATTGAATTGAATTGCCAGGAAGTACCCAGAAGAAAGCCAGCAGGCCTGGTTAGAATGCTAATACAGAAAAAGGTGACCATGAGGTTTGAAGCAGGGACTTTCTTGTTAACCACTGCCCCCCTGTGCTACCCAGGAATGGAGGAAAGTCACAATCCTATGCACAAGTGTCTTCAGAATTAATTGTGTTAGAATAAAGTCATCTTTAAAGTAGAATTTGATGTCTTTAGATATTAATTCCACAAAAAGAAAGCCTTTTTAGTTATTACATATGCTGCAAACAAAATGCTTATTAAATATGAACAGTATGGGTCGGCTGCAGCAAGAAAGCGGAGGAAGGGTGGTGTGCATTAATTACTTCTCCAGACAGATGGAGCCAGTGCAATGAATAGATAAAGGCTTTTCCTATTTTCCTAAAGAAAGACAAGTCTTTGTTCAAATAGAAGGGATGTTAAAGTCCCACGTTAATCATCATCCAGTCCCCTTTTCATGGCTTTGCCAACTTTAAAATGTTGAGATCTTGTTGACCTCGGATACTAATGCTGTATTTTCTCATTTCCTGCATTCCCACATTTCAAAATTCCACTGTTGCGAAAGTGGAGAGGAAAAAAAGGGCGTCACAGTCTACTGAAGGAGAAAATAAGCTGTTAGTTCAACTGAATTCAAAACACTGTTTGAGATATTTAAGAAAAAAAAAACTTTATTTGTGACGTATTAACAAAACACATTACCAGATTGATTAAATCATAAGAATCACTATGATCACCTTTACAATGATGAGCAGGTGTACAAAAAAGTTATTAACAGATCTGCACTGTCACAGTCGACTGGTATGTGCCACTCACCGCCACACCCAACGACTGAGGAACATTCACTATACACAAGCAGAGAATACATCAACTTTATTATTTTTTTTATTTCATTTTTTTGTATTTTGATTTTTTTTTTCTTATTTTTCTGCCTTTTTCTCTACTGGGCAAGGGAAAGGTACGGAGGGTGAGCAAATTATATAATTTCACAATAGTGTTTGTTTGATCATCATTTCAAAGTTGAACACAAGTTAGTTTAAGGACTGATTTTCTTATCCATGAAAATCATATGGGTAAAAACAGAAAGAAAAAAAGGCATTTCATAGCATAACACAATAGCATTATGTATATCTAGAAGATTAAATTTATTTTCAACATGATAAAAAAATGTGTTTCTTTTAGGTTTTTCCACAAATTGCTGCTGCCATCTCTGTATTTACTGTATGTTTGTGTCTGTATGGAGAGGTGTGTATTGTCTTTGAGAATGTGTATCAGAGGTATATGTAAATATTCCAATACGCATTTCCCAGTGGAAAAACATATCTATGTATATATATATATAGTATCTATATAGGATCTGTTTCCTTTGCTTATAACATGCAAACAGCCACTTGGTGATCTGACAGCACAGAAGTACACCTGAAGAACAGGGCAGGTGAGGAGGGAATAGTGTGCATGGGAAGGACTGAGCAGCACCTATATACCCCTATAGTGATCGGTAATATGGTGGTCTAATAAAAGGAACAGTGAGGTGAGATTTTATGACACTTTCAATCATGTTGACGCTGCTCCCATTTCTACCACACTATGTTTATACACAATATCAGTGCCAAAACTTCCCAGCAAACTTTTCCCCCCATATTCATGTGGAGCCATAAAGCAAAAAAAGGGAAATTTTAAGGTGATGCCAGGTGAAGCCAATGAACTTTTGTCACCTTTCAGTCACAATTTTTATTATAATAGTAATTATCATAATTTGAATGCAGCCTCCAGCCTCTTTGTACTGCAGCTGAACTGTACTTCCCAGTCAGCGTTAACTGCAATACATGTGCTTGTGCAAAGGAGAAATGACTTGCCCAATAGTTTCTTTGTCTCCTACACTGTATCTACACAATGGACTACTATGACTACTATTTTCTGACTCTCACTCCATCTTGCCTCATATCTAGCACAGCATAATCTCAGTTTCTGCTAAGCTCTCAGGCGTCTTCGCAATTCAGTGCATACAAGTCATGCGAGAGATGACAGAGCTTTCAACAATGAGCAACCAGAGGAGACATTCTGGCAGAAGCGCCTAAACTCAGCTGAAGTTGAGACAAAAAAAATGTCTATGAGAGTGTGACATGTGTCTATATGTCTATGTGTCTGTATCTGTGTAAATATGCAAATACACACATGTTACTGTTGTACAGTTCATTGAAGCAAAGTGGAAAGATGTCCAACCATGTTGATTTGAGGAAACAGGAGTAGAGCGAGGAAACAGGCGGCGGGCAAGCACATCCTACAAGCACTGAAGCAGGCGAGGCAGTGGCGCAAGGCTTAAAGAACAACTATTTAACATTCAAAGACAGAAGAGGACGGATCGGAACAGAAATGAAGCGACAAGCAGCGTTCCTGCTTCCTAGCCATATAATACACTCCCATGTTAAGGGTGGCATTGGCCTTCAGTTTTTGGAGTTTCCACAAAGGGCTGCGTATTCTTTTCGTGTATTTTGAATTTATGTGTTCATGTGTGCGTATGTTTGATTTGTTGGATTGTGTGTAAGCGGCGGAGAGAAAATCATTGTTTGTGTACAGTAATGTGTGTTTCAGACTGGGTGTGCTAATTCAGACCCCATTAACCTGTGTCATATTCCAAGAGAAGAAGCCATGTCAGGGGCTGGTTGCATCAGCTGCACGTAGGTTCCCTAGTTATGGCCGAAGTCGCCACAATCCCATTTCAGGCATTGCTAAAATTACAAGCGGTACCACTACAGAAATCTGTCCAAACGTAACCTTAAGTAAACGCTAAAAATATTAAGCAAGCAATAAAGCAGGTGCAAATGATACAAGTCACACAAATGCACTCACTAACAATAAAGAATCTAGTTTTCTGCACGCAGCATTTTTTTTTCTTTAGCAGTTCCCTGCTGTTTTGCAACTTGAAGAGCCACAGCCATGATTTTGAATGTTTCTGTCCATTGTCTACACATTGCACAAACACTTTGGGCTATTTTCAACTATTTAGTGTGTCATTCCTTTTTTGTTGGCATTAGATTCCATGGAATGTGAAAAATAATACGCTGAGACTCGCCTTAGGTATTGTACCTAATCTGGTTAATTGTGTCAGTGCAGTAGCTACACTATAGTGTGATGAAAATACGGCTTAAAGCAAGGACAAAATTCGATGTGTTCAGTGTGAAACAGTTCCGAGTCTCAGCTAATGCATTTTTGTGCTATAGTCCATTAAAAAAAAACAGGTAAAAAAAAACCCAATAGAATTTCCAAAAACAAAATGATGTGCTTTAGAAAATGATTAGCCTTAAAAATGATTGGTAGAAAGTGGACTAAAACATTCAAATACTAGCATTTTCCTTTAAAAGTCAAATGAGAATCGGCCATGTTTTATGCCAATCTAGTCCCAAAACCATCCAGTATATTGCTATTACTTATTTGCTACTCATTCTAACTTTTAATAATATCAAAAGATCTCACCTTTGAACTCACGTCTTAATACCTACTCTATCATTGAATTTAGTGACATGCTAATTGCAAAGGAATTAGCAGTTATGAGGCCACCACTTTATACCCTAACCTGGGAACAAACTTGCGCATAGTTGGTGCAACCCAGTCCAGGTCCTCAGCCTCCACAATGTGCTATGTTACACTGAAACAGAGCTCTTTATTGAGCGTGGTCTAACTTCTTTCAGGCACCTTGTAGTCTCAAAGGTGCTAATCCTATGCTACGCATACTATATGCTGTTGTCTTTGCTCATTTTATTATATTTTTTACGTATTTATTTTTTATAAAAGCCCACATTTTTAGATTTTCTACAACGCCTCCATAATACTGAAGACAATAGCCCCGTTTATTATTTTTTTTAATTTTAAAGTTATTTCTTTTACTTTTTACTTACCCTTGAACTAGTCAAAAAGGAGGAGGGCCAGAGATGTCATCACAGGCAGCCTCAGTGGACAATGGTCGTTACAAATAGTACACCTTTTTTGGGTGCTATTTTTGTTGTTGTTATACAAACTGGGGGTGGGGGAAGGGGTTGGGGAAGTGGGGGTGGGCAGCAAATCACAAAGGCTAATCTAAGACAATAAATCATTTTCTGGTGTAATTTGGTCCATTCTTTCGATAAAGAGCATTTGTTTAACAAGTTCGCATGACGTTTGGAGCCAGGCCTGGTCTAATGAGGATTTGGCCACTATACAATGTCTATGCAAATATGGTGCAAGGAGGCTCCCTTGGTTCTACAATATGCATTTGGCTTATTTTTCTGGCTCTGAAATTGGGTAGTTTGTTAATAGCTTTGCTGTCATATCACCACTTCTCTAGTCATCACCGCTTTCATCTTTTCCTTTCTCCTTCTTATCTTTCTTGTCCTTCTTCTTCTTTTTCTTCTTCTTGGCGTCCTCCTTCTTGCCAAAGCTTATGAATTCACCCTTGTCATCCACAGGACCTGGGTCGTGGCGGATAGAGATGATGGCTGGAGATCCAGGAATGATGAAGGCTTCAGGTGGAATCTCTCCTGGTTTCAGGGGCTGAGGAAGGCCATAGCCTTGTCCAGCGCCGTATCTGAAGTGCCAGCTGTTGCTGTTAACTCCAGCGCCCACTGGAGGTGATAGCTCTCCACCACCTTCTCCATCTACACAAGCGTGATTAAAAAATGGAAAAGAACAAAAAGGAAAAAGAAAAACAAAGAAAAGAGAATAATTCATTACATTTTATTTATTTGTTAAAGGAACTGTTTAAAACTGTAGGGGATCGATATACTTAGCATTCTAGCTGAGAGATTCTGATTAAAAAAATAAATAAATTAAAAAAAAAATTAACTTTTAAAAAACATCACATTATCTGGTACCCAGTTGCACCATAGAGATGCTAGTAAGCAGACTTAAATACCTTTAATCAGAGCTAGGCTAAAGCTATCCATTTGTTTCTAAAGCTTCCAAGCCAAACTATCCCAAAAGCCAAATAATGAAAAACTCAGCTAAATAAAATAAATGCAATATCACAGACCAAAATAATTTGGAAATGTTAAAGAAAGAGCAAAGTTAAATTGAAATGACAAAAAAGGAGAAAAAAGCTGAAATCAAATCTATATAAGACATATTAAGGAAGTAAAATCTCAAATGAAAGCATCAATTATCGAAAGAAGTGGTAAAGATGTGTAACTTGACTGATATTGACTGATATCAATTTTCCATTAATCTTTTATCAATGAGGTGCATTTTGTTGGTACATTTACACATACGCGTTGTATACTCTTTCACTGCGACCTTAACACGCAGCGATATTTTGATCGTTTTGCTTGTAAGTGGTAGAAGCATGACATTTGGCATTACAGGGTTAAATGTTGGCCTGACAATAGCCAAGATTCATATACTTTAAGGAGAGCAATGCAACCCAGTTCACTGAAGGGGACTGGAGGGGACTAACCTTTAAACCACAGGGATGTTTAACTTGGCAGTGCGATTTGTATTTGGATGATGGCTGCAGCATAATCCTACTCTCATTGGAAGCCAGAGACAAGGATTCAACAGTGCATGGATGTGAAAGATTAAGGAACCCAGATTGCGAATTGACAAAAAAAAATAAAAATGAAGAAGGGATCTATAGCCTATATTGAATAATTATTTTGAAACGTGAGAAAAGGACCCATCTATTGAGGTCAAAGGGTCATACATTTCGTAATGCAAAAAGAAAGCGGATGCTAGATGAGATGAAGACGGAGAGAGAAGGGAGAGAGAGCGTGAATGAGAGAGAGGCAGTAAGAAAGATGGGGGTGGGCGGGTTTTGCAGACACGGCGCTCTCAGGCTCACACCAGTTCCCTCTGCGCTGACCTACTTTCAGCCTGGATAATATTTAGATCAAAAACGGGCCCCTACAAAAAGATTCTGTTTGATTTTTCTTTGTAGGCTATTTATGACATTGCTGGAGTGCTGAAATGATTTCAACCACTGCCCCACTGGGAAGTACACTATTTTGAAAATGTGCGCTCTTCAGACGCACAGTGTCCCACAAAGTCCCCACAACGAGTCCATTGAGTATAAAAATATATAACACGTACAGGCTACAATGACAGCAGATGTAATGATCTCTACTGAACTGGTCAGTCAGTCGCTCTGCATTATTGTGCTGTTTAACCTCAGTGAGCATATAAAGTGTATAGGCATGCTTCATATAGGATTTATCATTGACTCATTGCAAGTACATTAGATATTAAATAAAGAAACTACAATGCCAGAAAGGGTCATTGATTTTAATATAGAAGGAGTAGTCAGATAAGAGAGAAATAAATTATTAGTTCGAATTAGTTTCTGCTTGCAGAAGTGATCATTTAATTATTACACATGTTTAACATTTTATAATTAGCACATAGAAGACAAGGTGATGGGAAAAAAAGCCAAAATAAAACAGAAACAATGGGGTATAGCCAGGGGTCAAATTGGGATTTGGCAGATGGGGGAACTGGAAGCTTGGGTGTCGCAGTGCAACGTGGGGGAAAGAATTACTTAGAAATAAGTCAAATAATAATTTGTTCAGCAAGCTCAGTAGAATTTTCTTTGCATGTAGACTGCGATCAGCTGACCTGTGCTGCTAGTCCAATATTCACTGCTTTAGCCAAATGAATTCAGCAAGATTTAAGGTGATATTTAATGGGGTAATGAGGAATTATAAAAGGTAGATTCAGTGAGTGAATCTAATCGGCATCATCATCTTAAATATACATTTCTGTGTGCTACCCTTATTGTAGTATAAGCTAGTAATAGTACCCTAGACGTAACCAGCCCAGCATAGTGCATCACTATATCAACTATATGTTTTACCGATGTTTAAAACGAATGAGGGTATAACATGTAAGATTCAAGTTTCTAGTCTATAAAATTTAACTTGCTGAGCAGTCCTTTGAAAATGATCTCCTTTCCTCTCTTTCTTACATGTTTCTCCATCTCTGACAGTGTCACACATTAACGTTTTATTTTCTCTCTGTGGGAAATACCGCAATTATCTGATGGATGCATTTTGTGACAAACTGTGCAGAAAGCGTTTGTTTGTTTGCTGATATTTGTTGAGCTGTTTGAAAAGATACATTCGAGTTTATGCTCCCTCCTGCTCAGCAGCTAGTTAAGCACTTCTACCAACTTTACGTCTGCGCCGTGAACGCATCACAGGGAAGAGAAAGGAAAAACGGGATGTGTTGAAAGTGTAAGCGCGCTGTGGGATGTCATTATTTTCTTACCACTGAGCAAATACCTCCAGGCTGTCACTGAAAGCAATGCTAGTCTGCAGCGCATGAAAATGAACTCATTCAATAGTAATAAGCATTAACCTGCCTATCAGATTTTATAAGTCGCCAACTGTGGGAGCTGGACTGCTGTTCTAGATCCTTCCAGGCCACATTAACACCTGGGTATCACTACTGAAGGCATGCAGAGTAATCTGGTTGACCTTTTTTCTTAAAATTCACACAACTTTCTGCATTTTTTTTGTTTCTTTGCTTAAATAACCAGCTTCTTAGTAATTATTTAGTGTCAGATGCTATTATCTCACATTAACATTAGTGGACTTACTACTAATAAACTCTAATGCCAGTCGTTTTAGGATTAGGATTATACCATTTGACGGTCTGTTACCATATGTTTAATCTGTGCTCAACAAAGTCTGATTTATCTGATTCCATTGCTAAAGTGAGAAAGTCTACTTCTCATGTGGAGAAGAAAGAACTTTAAGTAATAAAATATGAAAAGATAGCTGCTCAGATGCACGAAAAACTGCGGAAGAAAATATAGTGCACTTTACTGCTCTATACATAGTATACAGTTCATTTTTATGTAACAGACACACCATTTCCTGTTTCCTGATAAGTCCTCTTAAAGGAAGGTGATTTTTTTGCTTCTTTCCACATTTTACATTTCATTTTTACAGGTTAATGTATGTAAACATGCAATGTGAAAACACAGTATTAAAATTAATTTGGGGCAAGCGTTATAACCTGCAGTTTACTTTTCACCATAAAATTACACGTGACACAGTAGTTTGGACAGTAGTGGTGACACAGTAGTTGAGAACAAGCCATTAAAAGGTCATTAACATTTCAACCTCATGTATTATGTATAATGTAGTCGGTGTAATTCAATGATTACCATACGAGTTAGAAACATTTTGTGTACTTTAAGTTTGTATTCTGGTGGTGGAAGGTCAAATTAGGAGTTCATCTTCATGGAATATCAAGTTTATTTAAATACATTTCAGGTGCCAAGGAAAATCCTGAAGTTCACCTATAGACTGTATATAAAAGAGACTTATCCATGTGATATGTGATGTCACACTGTTTGTGAATTCCTGTTCTGAAGGCCTGATGCCTGCATGGCTTGTGTTCTTTTGTGTGTGTGTGTGTGGTGGTGGTGGTGGTGGGGTTTGAGCAAGCAGTGAGCATATTTGGATCAATGGATATAAAGATATCAGTTGTCAAATATCAAAACTCAAGCAGAAACTCTTAGAAGGTCTATACCTCACAGCAAACCATACTATTTGTTAGATAACTACACTAAAAATACTCCAGAAGGTACCAGAGAGACTTCCAGTTAAGTGACTCAAATTAGCTGAGGTAAAGCTTAGCGTCTACCTATCAGTCAAAGGGGCCATGGGCCTAATAATACATAGTGTTAAGCCTTTAAGCAATTTAAACAGTTGATCTCAATATATTAAAACTCACTCTAGAGTTCCCATAAAGGCCAAATAATTTCTGGTCTCCATAGAGGCTGTAAAAACATTTATTTCTGCTGTCTGGCAATTTACCATTGGGAGGGAGGGATTGGCTTAACCTTTGAGCCAGCGCTGCTTAATTTTTCATCCTGAAATGTTGCTACTTGCGTTGGTGGAAACATCTGGATCTATAATCTGTAGTAAATAAATGTTTGGATGATCTTTAGATTTTCTACAATTTTAATTTTGATTTGTAACCATGTTACCATTACCTGCTTAGAGTACCAAATGTGTGTGGATATAGTATACACAGAGCAGAGGTCAAAAAGTTTGTATTTCTCTGCATGATGTACAGAGAAGTACAATATCCACTGACACAGCATACCGAAACAAATGGGTATCGCCTTAGTGTCTTGGAACATTCTAGGGCTTCATGCACTGCTTGAAAAAAATCCAGACCTCTGGCACTGTTAATTTAAAAAACAACCCACGTTTTAATTCAGACATTTCCTGTTTAGGTGTATATAAGCTCTTCATGTCACAGAGTGCAAAATTTTAAAGAGCTTTGCTGCCTTTGTGCTGCTGTTTATCTAACATGCTCCAGCCAGTGTTTCTTTTTAACAGCCTATACTTCACAGCAAATGGATTACACTGTAACTGCTAGTGAGCAGGGAAGTATAGCGAGGAGCATGTAGTGGCACCTGATGTGAAAATATAAGGGTGTCGGAAGCCTCATTTGGTGTAACCTACATTTAAAATAGGCTACTCCGAGACACGGTTCCATCTGAAATGAATCCCTCTGATGGTTTGTGGCACACTGAAATGCGACAGTCACAGTGCTCGTACATGTATGTGACATGTACCACATGTATTCTGCATAGGAAGCATAAACTTTGCTTTTCCACCTGATATCCTCTAAAATGCCTTTTCTTTCTTTCTTAAAACCATGGTTTTGCCAAGTCCCCTTCCCCTTTACGCCTCTGTTTTTTTGTCTCTAAATATTCCATTCAGAGATATGACCGGTTGCTATGGAAACTGCCTTCGCCCACTCCCTGCTGATGGAGGGTGCGGCTGCTGCAGCAATCTCTCAGTTAGACAGTGTTGCCAGGCAACAGGTCACATGGTGTTCCCTAGCAACACCACTACTGCAGGAACCTGCCAATCCTCTTAACCTTTCTCTCTCTGTTTCTCCATCCCCCCACACCTCGCTTTTTTTTCCCTCCATCCCCCTGTACGTCTCCTCTGTTCATCTTCTAATCACAGTTTCTTTAAATGTTGCCACATCTTTCTTTTTTTTACGGCACTTTCTTGTTTGTGATTACAGCACATCTCCCCCTCTGGCATCAGACAAATGTCTCCTCATCTGCACCAAGGGTCACTTACATAAACACAGTTTTGAAGGTGCCACATTTAGATGCATCACAGCATGTCGGAAGACTTCATTGTGATAAATCGCAGCAAAGATTTCTGGCACAACTTCACCTATTTCCAAGGTGCATGGAGAGGATGAAAGAATTCACAATGCAGGAACTCCAGCAACACTTGATGGAAGATGAAGAACTTTAATAATTGGCCAATTATTAATAATTGGTCAATTATTAAAGGCTTCATTGTGATAACAGTTTGCTACAGATGTGAAAATGTGTCACAATAAAGGATGACGTGTAACAGAGAGGATAAACCTGTCTGTGCTATTGCACTAAGCCACTTCTAAAAATGTATTTCCTAATGCATCAGCAACAACTGGAAGGACCGCAATATGCTGAGCACTCCGCTTAAAGATAATATTTGAGACAATATTTGAGTCTTTATAGGGGCGGAGTTGGCCAGATGGTTTCCATCTGCTGTAAGTAAATAAATTGCACATTTTTTGCTGCACTCTGGCAGAGGGGAATACACTAGAACTGGGAAATGATGCAGCTGGTATCTCAAACAATTTCCCAACTTCCTTTTATACAGAGAGAAAAAAAATCTTTATTTATTCATGTTTACTGACAGGCAGTAAATTCATATTCTGTCCCTGGTTTGCCAAGTGATTTACTGTGATGCTACTCTTCACCCTCAAGTGTCTACGTATGTCCTAATTCCTGAAGCCAGACAGAAAATCAATGAATGGAAGTGGGGGTGGAAGAATAGGGGGACGGTTCACAGTGCTGAAACATGGTTTTGAAATCTTGCTTACCAAAGTCTTCCAGCCTCTGTGCCCTTGTAAAGTTCCACACACAAACTTTTAAGCATTAGCTCTAAGACACACTTTCTGTAAAGCACAGGTCTATGAGTCCAGCTTTCTTTACACATCAGTTGTGTTGCAACATTTTTCAGCACTGTCACCCACTCACTAACTCATTCTTATAAGAGACAGCTGCCTTTTCTGATTTCTAGCTCTTGCTTGCTGCTGTTGTGGAAAGTGACAATATTCTAGGTATGAAAGTGCTCTGCATAAGGGTCCAACGGCTCTGGTGGCTATCTGACTATGCATGTTGCTTGGCCTATGGAACTCTGCATACATGCTAATTTGTTTGTTTGCTGACAGTTACATGATGAGACAAATGTCAATTACTTATTTATGGTAAATATTAATGGTGGATAAAAAGTTATAGATTAGGGTGCTGGTTTAGCTGAGTGGGTGAGCAGGTGACTGGCCGGGTTCAAGTCTGACCCGCGGCCTTTTGCTGCATGTCTTCCCCTCTCTCTCTCTCTCCCCGCTTTCCTGTCTATCTACACTGTCTCTATCCAATAAAGGTTAAAAGGCCAAAAAAAATGATCTTACAAAAAAAGTTGCAGGTAGAGATTGAACACGGGTTCTTCTTCAAAAGAGGAACCTGTCAAATTTAGGAAAAAAATCTTTAAAATTTTGGCATAAGGTGTTGACCTTGGCAGTGGGCTTCACTGTTCAACTGCCCTTTAAGTTATATCATGATGTAAGGACAAAAACAGCTTGTCATCCATCAAAAAGTAGAACTTTTTCCTTTGCTTTATTTTATTGTTTTGTATTTTATTTCATTTCATTTTATTTTGTTTTATTGTGTTTTGGATTTTTAGTCTACTTTTTCTTGGGACACTTTTTTCTAATGTACAGTACTTTGGTCAACACTGTTGTTTTAAATGTGTTATATAAATCAACTTGACCTTGACCTAGATGGTTTAACCCAAATTATATTTTGGGCATCTGAACTATTTCTAGCTAAATATTCTGAACTACATCTAGCTAACACAAAATCAGTTTTAAAAAATCTTCATCCTGTATCCTGATTCCTACATTTCCACTCACCTGCAGCACTAGATACAGTGGGCCAGTTCTGAACCAGCATGCCCTGGGCTCCCTGCATCACAGAGGACTCCTCCATGTGGACCGAACTGAAAGGCAATCACATTTAGTCAGTGAAAAATTTGCAAACATTCAAATATTTAAAAATAGGACACATTTTCCTTAACGTTCGGAGATTTTGTTATGAAATTCAAATGATTGTTGGTGCAGACCCTGGAATCTATCCACAACTGAGCAATTTAAAATAATAGTCTAATAAGATGACATTTCTGTTTAATATAAGGCAAATTAAGTGGTATTCAAATAGCTTAAAAACTTTCAAACAGCAATACTATTATTTTAGACATTGACAGTGGATTTCTGGCTCTCCAGAAAGAGAAGTTGTGGATAAATTCATGTGGTCTTGTTGTAAGTGGGTACAGGCCCCCCACCCCCACTTTAAAAAAAAAACCCAAACCCAAACCATCCCACCCTTCAGGCTGAATACCTGTGCTTTTCCTCCTATGACAGAATATCTAAAGACTCAGGGCTTTTGTAATGCATTTAAATTGGTCTAGGAATAGCTATGAAGAAAGACGGAGCACATAAAAGAATGAGCGACTTTTCACAGAATAGAAATATGCATACTGACGACTACCGGTACTGTAGGACTACATGAAGTGCTCTTTAAACTTTGCTGCTTATAATGGAAACTGAAAATAGCTGTTCTGTCCCAGATAACCAGCTGTTTTATGTGGTTGTGTTTGTGGTTGAAGTTGACCAGGATCAAGAACCGCTAAAACAGTGCGCACCAGTATACACTATAACTACACTAAAATACTATAACTATGCCCAAACACCTTGCTACATGAAAACAGTGCCACTTTCCTGATCCATGCTCAGTGTTTTGAATAGTAATTGAATATGTCTAAATTACTTTGATATCACAATAGAATAATGCATAAAATGCATATGTTTCATTGTGTGCCTTTAAAAAAAGAAATTCAACACTTTAAGTGACAAATACTTTCATATTCACTTTAATATAATAGCATAATGTAAGCTAATGTAGTTGTTACATGTTTATACAAATACATAATACTACTGATGGCAATAGTATATATAGAGCTTTTTAAAAAGATCAGTTAAACCAGTGAAAAAGTCATTTAACAGTCTATCAATCAAATTTTTTACTAATTACAGATTTAGTACAGTGTGAGACTTTGTTTTGCCATCAGTTTTTGGGTGTGCTAGCTTTTCATCTTCCCTGTGATCTTTGTTTCACCTTGTGTGTGTTAGCAGGGGCTGAGCTAGAAGAAGCACAGTAGGGGAGAGACAGGTGAAGTGAAGACAGCAAAACTATTTAAGTTAAAGAGCACTTGGTACTTTTCTACGAGTGCAATAAGCCTACCAACAAATGTTAATCCGTTTGCATCCAAGGATGAACAGATGTCGATCCCAGATGTCTGAAAATCAGGCCAAAATATCAGCATTTTCTAAATCAGCCAACCTGAATCTGCCAGCAGTAACAAGGTTGCTAGAAGTTCTCCTTCTGATGATAGGAAAGCTAGTTCTGGCCAGTGCCCTAGCAACCCCCAAACAAGAGGAAGAGATATGGCTTTCACCTACACTGGCTGCTAGAGAGAAAGACTATCAAGGGTACAATTAGGTGCAAAAATAGGAATTTAACTCAGTTCTGAGAAAGAAAAACAATTATTTTAGTTTGTCCAATTTTCTGAGTGACTGAGCAAACCTGCCCCTTTCCATCCTGGTCTCCAGTTTTTAAGCTAAAGGAAGCCAACTGACAGCTTGCTGTATAGCGTTATCTTTACCATGCTGACACCGTGGTGTGAAAAGAATCACATTTGAGGAAATGCATTTGGCAGAAAGTCCAAATATTTGACTAAATATGAGTGTATGAGCTTATATAAAACTGACACACCCACCCTAGCAAAAAATCTTTTCCCTCATCCATTTGTTATAAATATATAGTTAATTGTTGTTGACTAGGTTTTCTGCAGCACATTAATACTATCATCTGCAACCTGCATTATCTTGATTTCCCCATGAAGAAAAAATGACCAGGTGTATTCTAAGCAGTTTGATGTTTACGAATATGACACAGAAAGTACTGATGTACTGCACTTCTGTCTACACTCAGAATATGGGTCAACAGTGCTGGTGTTACATGCTGTTACATTACAGCACGCCTGTGTTGTGGCTAAGTGTTGATGTGAGCCATCTCTGTGTCTCTGTGTGTTTTACAGTCACTGTCATTTAAGAAGTGGCAGCGGCAAATTGCAGTGATGATTTATCTGAATCCATGTCATGTAACAGTGACTTGATGACAGAGTGCACATGATCCATACAAATTAACACTAATATCCAATTAAATCAACTTAGACTAAGAAGATGACTTCACAAATGAGCTGTAAGCACTGGTACCATGAAATTTGGGAGAATTTTGCAGAGAGCATAGGCGTGTGAATAGTAAACACATTAATTCCTGATGTCCCTGCTGTTTTTAGATCAACTTATGGGGAAATAAATGACATTTTCTGACATAATCATGGGAAAACTGTTAAGTTTTGTTTTTGGGTAGAATTTTTTCTAATCGTTGGTGCTTTTTTCTATGATCCTCTTCATTTCAGTATTCTCTGATTTGCAGCTAATGACACTGCTTAAAGTGTAGTGCTTCATTAATTAGATATATGTAGGTGGGAATACTCGAATATTCATGAAAGAGCAAGCACACTAAAATCACAGCACTCTATTGTTGACACAATACCTAGGAGAGGTTTCAAGCCCAAATCTTAGAAATCATGATTTTAGGAGAGGATAATCATGGCTAGAGTACTACAGTGTTTGTAGACTTAAAACAATTAAAATGTTTTAGTTTAATATGTCTTTGGAGGTGTTGTTTTGTGTGGATTTGGTCTAGCAATAAGAAGTGGAAAAACTTAGAGATGTAAAAAAACATCATCTTTGCACAATAATATGTGATACACAGAGAAATGCAAATGCATGCATGGGGTGGTGGTGAGGGGCAGTTGTACATGCAGACACTGAAGCACATGTGCATGTGATAATCTAGGAAATGTCATCATCTGCCTGTTTGTCCTTCATGCTTCCAGCTTAAAGACTGCAAGTGAGGGAGTGATGCTCAGAATGTAGATGACCTATATAGTATTTCACTGCAGAGGACCAAGGCTATGAATCCAGTGACCGAACCGCAAAGGCCTTTTCCCAAAGGGAGAGGTTGAGGTTAAAGGTTCAAACAAATGCTTAGGCGCCACTCACAGTCATTTCTGAAAAGCTACAGCATTAGTGTTGCAGTAGCTTTTTGAATCATTTCCATAGAGGTGTAGGGATAAATGTAACTGTAACATGTGAATAAATCATTTGCTTGGGGAATCGTATATGCTATAGCTGCAAGAGCAAAATGAGGGGTCTCTCTAATGGTGCAGACTAGATGGCGGCAGGATGAGTAGAGTGGAAAGGTGGAACCTTTTTTGAGATGATAAAAAGTTGCACAAGACTTTAACGTGGAAAATGCTTACCTCTGCACCCCTGCCCTCAAAGATGCAGAATATCTCCAGTCAGCATTCGGGGCTTTGGGCTGAGCGAGCAAGAGGGAGAGAGAGGTTGCGAGAGAAAAGAAAATGAAGGAGAGAGAGGTAGAGACAGAGAGGGAGGATGAAGAGAGTAAGTTTAGCTTGATCTCATACTGTGCAGAGCCATGGCCTCATCAATTAATCATGATACGCATCCCAGCTCTGGACGTGATAGGAACACTGCAGTTGTGTCACTGATTACAAGCACAAACACACACACTTATGCACGCACGCACGCACGCGCGCGCGCACACACAAACACACAAACACACACACACGAAAGGACTTTAATAAGGACAATGACTGCAAGCCATATTGACAGCTTCTGGACAGTCTCTCATTCCACTGTTCTGTAAATGTGTGAGCTGGGAGAGTAATGCCCTTTAAAGGAATACTATGATGACAGTACAGACTGATGCGTATGTGTTTGTGTGTCACTGGAGTAAATCTGTCTGCTCCTGATGAACCTAGCTGAGTGCTTCAAATTCCCAGCAGCCCTCTGGTAAATAATTGCCTTTAAACTCCAATAAAAAAGAGAGACCAGCCACATCCACTATCTCTGGCCTGCATTGGTCCTTGCTATATTAAGATACGGCTATCTCAGCTATCAACACATAGTATTTATAAAAGTATTTCCTCTTTACTTGTGTTCCTTTTCTGAATATCTCATCTAAAACATTCAATTATCATTAATCAATGGTAACTGTATAGACACATTTTAATAGTACATAGCACATTCTATACTTGCACTGAAAACCTGATAAACAAAATTCCACATGAGCACAGAAATTTAAAAAGTATTGGTGAAGTTCAGATCTGGGGCTTGAGGCTATTCACCATTGAAAGCCTGCTAGGACTCCCAGAAATAAGTGGAAGTCCCAATATGACTTTGGTCATTGTAGATTTCACTGATGATTCTACATTTAAGTTCAAAGAACGTCCCCCTCTTTGCAATATAAATGGCATAGAGGGGCAAGTCATTGTTTTAATGAGCTAAAGCGCTATATAAATACAGGCCATTTACCATTTACAAGTTAATGCTTCACAGCCATTAATTATGCCGGACTCTTTCATAATCATGTTCTTCATGAGTAGGCACATGCACAACGCTGAATTTAAAAAAAAGCTGTGTTTAAGAAACAAACCTGCGCTGGCAGCAGCAAGTGTCCCAGATAAAGAAAGCACATCATGTTCCTTAGTTCATATCAGGGGGGAGTATTTTTTGCTGGTAGACCCAGCCCATTTGAGTAAATTTAATTTGCAAGGCTGATGAACACAGTGTGGAGGTTAATTTCATTTACACTGCTACACTTGTCTTGATCAGATTTATTTTTAAAATAACTAATTTACCAGAGACTGCCACCTGCTAATTAAGACAGGGAACTCGTGGAAAATCCAAACCTTCAACATCATATAAATTAAAAAACAACAACAACAAAAAAGCAAAAAACTAAAAATAACTGAAAAAATGAATATTTGCATCATCAGCAAGCATTAGTGATAAAAGCAGAATGTGTCACCCCAAACTTTTTTGCAAGAGTCATTTAAGACATAATCTAAATGACTTTAGAATAACTTTAAAATAAACACAAATGGAAATAATGTGCTCAGGAAATCACATAAGCCAAACCCTTGATTTTAATATTGCCAGTTAAAAAGCTCTATTATTAAATGAGGTTAACTCATTAATGATTCTCTCTTTTTTTTTAAAAATCACCCAGAAGTCATAAATGCAATACAGCCATAAAAATAAACCTCAAAACTAACCATAATCAGAAATCAAGTCAGGAAACCCCAACTGCTCCTATGTCACTGCCTTACTCAACACAACAAAAACACAGACAAATCAAAACTGCATGCAAAGAGGGTGACCAAGTAGTAGGAATGATACATGACCTGTTCCTGGTGTAGACGTGATGACAATCTCAAGGTGAAACACAAATCTCTGAATCATCAGAAATAACATAGGACCCTTGAAAAGCATCACAACTGACACTAATTCGGTGTGAGTGCTGAGCTAGGCTACACTGAGTGAGTTTGCAGTGCAAGTGGGAACTAAACAAAGAGACTGAAGCTTGCAGGGATTCAGTTCAGGAGAGGGTAAAAACCTGATGTGCAACATGTCATCTCCCTGCAGCAACAAAGTGACAGTGACAGAGAATATGGTAACACTGCACACTGGCACCATATTGGAATGAAAAGTCCGGTTTGGTATGTTTAAAAGTGCCTAATACTGCTTACACCTTGGTCAAATTCAAGACACTTTTTAAAACTTGAAGGTTCCTGACCTTCCGGCTATGCGAACAAAAGGTAAAAATAAAAAATTCATGACCCACCTCTGGGCAGATTTGGAGGGAGGCATCGGGCATGCTGAGTCTGCGTACAAATCCACTTCCACTGGTGAAAAAGCGGTCGGCACCGCTGCCCCAGGTGCCGCTGATGGGTCGTCCTGTGTTGTAGAACATGAAAGTGTCACTGCCAGACGTGGCAGTCAGGCAGGTCTTGTAGCAGTAAGTCTTCGTTAGGGAGCCATTCCCACGTACTTCGATGTAGTGAGGCTCCACTTTAAGGTCTCTCCGAAGCACCACATTGTTATTAGGCTGGCCTGGAGCTCCACTGCTGCCACCTCCGCCAGCACTCACGCTGCTGTTCCCACCATCTGGAGGGGGTTTCTGTGACACACAGCATGGGGAACAGGACCCAGGCTGGGTGCAGTAGGCGTGGCAGCGGACAATAGCCAGCACCACCACAGTGACCAGGAAAACAAAGGTCGTGGCACTCAAAGCCACGGTCAAGTAGACGGTCACTTTGGACAAAGGGATTGGGCCTTGAGGTCGCATAATCCTCTTGGGATCAGACACCACTTTTGGTGGCACCTCCATGACTGCCACGTTAATAGTAGCAGTGGAGGAAAGAGCAGGCTGGCCATGATCCTTTACAAGAACAGTTAGAGTGAAGGAGGTGGAGTTGTCTTCCAAGATCCTCCGAGTGGTCCTGATCTCTCCGTTGTGTTCATGCACCTTGAACAAGTCCGGGTCAGTGGCTGTCTCCAGCACATACCCCAGCCAAGCATTTGGACCAGCGTCTGCATCGTATGCCACCACTTTGGTCACCAGGACACCAGGTTCGGCATTCTTTTGTACCGTCTCCAAGGAGCGCGTGCCATTGCCAGGGGGGTTGACTATCAGTGGTGCATGGTCATTCTGATCCATTATATAGATGTAGACTGTGGCGACGCGGCTGAGCGGAGGAATGCCCCCATCTTGGGCTTTGACCTGGAAGTGAAACTCTCTCAGTGACTCATAGTCAAAGGCTCGCAGGGCATAAGCCTCCCCTGTATCGGCCTTCACAGACACATATGAGGTGACAGGAATGCCGTGGTTGTTGTCATTGAGCACTGTGTAGGTGATGCGTGCGTTCTCTTTGATGTCGGCATCTCGAGCTTTCACAGTACACAAAGAGGCCCCGGGGGCATTGTTCTCAGCCACATAGACTGTATATGAGGTCTGTTCAAATCGTGGAGGGTTGTCATTAACATCTGCCACATCCACCTGTATAGTCTTCTGGGAGGATAGGGGAGGATTTCCTCCATCTGTGGCACTCAGAGTGACATTGTAGGCATCAGTGGTCTCACGGTCCAGAAAGGCTGAGGTAACCAGAGTGTAATAGTTTCTGAATGACTTGATCTTGAATGGAAGGCCTGCTGGGATCTCCAAGTTCACCTGCTTGTTAGCTCCAGAGTCTCGATCAGTAACACTAATAAGGGCCACAACTGTGTCTGCACGGGCATCCTCCCTCACGGGGCTCGACAGAGATGACAACACTATCTGAGGGACGTTGTCATTCACATCCACAACCTCTACTACCACCTTACAGTGTGCTGCCACAGCACCGGGGCCCCTGTCCATTGCCTGAATGTACATCTCATAGGAGTTAGTCTCTTCATAATCAACATTGTTTCTCACTCTTATCTCTCCTGTATTAGTGTCCATGCTGAACATCTGCCTCACTCTCTCCGGGGTGTAGCTGCTGAAGGAGTAATAAATCTCCCCATTTGTGCCCTCATCCAGGTCAGTTGCATTCAGTTTGATCACCAGGGTGTCTTTGGGGGAGTTTTCTAACACTTTCACTTTGTACACTGAGCTGTCAAATGAGGGAATATTGTCATTTGAGTCCAGTACCCGGACACTGATTTTAGTCGTCCCTGTTTTTTCCGGCGTCCCACCATCCACAGCACTTAGAATTAATTGATGGTAAGGCGTCTGCTCGCGATCAAGGGGCTTTTTGAGCACAAGCTCGATGTGCTTTGTATTTAGAGAGGGTTTGTTAGAAACCAGCGCGAAATGGTCGTTTGTGCTAAGCTGATACATGCGAACAGAATTTGACCCAGTATCTGGATCTTGAGCGTTTTCAATTGGGTAACGAGACCCCGGTAAAGCAGACTCTATTATTTCCAATTGATACTCGTCTCTGGGGAACTGCGGCGCATTGTCGTTGGCATCTACAATCTCCACCTCGACGTGGTGCACTTCAGTGGGGTTTTCAATCAGCACCTCTAGATTAATGAGGCAGGTGCTGGATAAATCGCACAGTGCCTCCCTGTCAATCCTTTCATTGACAAGCAATTTCCCATTTTTGGGGTTGACAATCACATTGCGTTTGCCGCTGTTGGAGGTTACCTTGATTTTTCGGGTGGCGAGCTTTCGAATATCCAGCCCCAAGTCATGCGCCAGATCACCAACCAGTGCCCCATTTTCTAGTTCTTCTGTAATCGAATATCGTAACTGTCCAAATGAAAGGCCACAAAATAATGAAAATATCACAAAATAAAAAGGCACATTATTCCCTATCCGGTTGCACAGCCCAGCCACAGCCATTGCAAGCTCACAGGATCCGCAGACGGATTAAATGCAGCCTTCCGCCTTTTTAGCTTGCAGTATCTCGCATCCCAGCACCTCATTAAGGTGGGCTAATTGGTCTCCCGGTAAATGAAACAGAAGCGGCTCATCCACTGTGATACCCGGCTGAAGCGAATCCTCTCCAGCGCATCCATATTACCTTTGTCCGTGAGGCGCTTTTTTTGTCTCCAATGCGCGCTGCTGACGGGTGTGTTTCCCTGTCGCTGGAGCCGTCAGATAATCAAGGCAGGCGAAGTTTTACCTTATGGAATCGGAAAAGACTGCTGTCCCTTTCAAAATAAAATTATAAGCGGTCTGTGCTTAAGTTTGCTTGCACTAGAAGAGAAGAAAAAATGATTTAACCAATCTAATTTGTGGGATTATGTTAGGCGCTGAAATAAAAGGAAAAAGGTCACAGCTTGGCGAGGAGTTCTGTAATTCCTTACTTACAATTTTTTTTTTTAAATTTTGAACCATTATGAATAATAATTTGTTCATAATCACATAAAAATTTGTGATATGTCACTTAACTATTACCATTTTAAATAGTTATTTTAGTATTGATTAAAGACTTTTATGTGAGACGTGATGCTTGAACTGTATTACATTTTTTTGTGCCTCATGTTGTATGACATGATTAAAAAGTATTATGTTTATGTATTTAATTTAGTTTAATAAATGGAACTATGAACCAAGCACTACGGATCAAATATTTACACAGTATGTTCTGTGCAAAAAAGCAGTGCAGTCTGTTCATATTAGGTTTATTTTGAATGGATAACCGGAACTCATAAAATTCAATGTAGGTGACTTGACCTTGGAAGGACACTATCCGCCCTAGCGCGCACTCAGATTTCAGCTCTCTCCTCTCCGCTGTGGCGCAGCTCCCCGCTTCCCCCTCCACCCATTTCTCTCCTCTCATCCCCCCATTGCGATGTCGGTGTAAGGTCTGTGAGCTAACCACATATTAAAGCACCTCCAGAAAAAAAAGAATGGCGACCACACAAAAAGACCACATAAATATTTGGCGTATGCATCCAGTCTCGCCAGACTTTCATCCGGTAATTAAAATTAGCTGTGCAGCATGTGGCAAAATATTAATCGCAGACTTACAGGGAATTGATGATATAACGTGAATATTTAGTTAAAATGTTTTATTTGGCAGATTCTCTTGGATTCACTATTGCGCAAGAAGTGAGGGGCGGTGGTAATGAATGGATCCGCCGAAATTCTCAGCGTAATAAAATACAAACGTGGGGAAACGTGTTCACAAACACAGACACATGTCCGGGAACTGGCTCATATTTGTCGTCCTTTGTCTGCTCCGAAGTCGCAAGGATGGTTAATTTGCCAGTGGCGATTCTCCAGCGCAGCCTACCGCATGGCGATCATTTAGGCAAGGCACAGCAGCAAGAAAGCATTGTACTGACAATCACAAGCTCCTCTCCACATGGATCACTGTCAGAGGCAGACCTCAGACTGTCAGGTCACATAATCGTATTAAAGAAGCCCCATAAAGGACCCCATAAAGCAGAAGTCTCATTCCTTGTATGAAACGTGATATACGATGTACAGGTGAATGATGACAAAATGATGACGATATATATATATATATA
>NW_005187481.1:2465515-2466505 GCF_000239375.1 Pundamilia nyererei | reverse complement strand
AAACCATGACAGAGGTTTGCTAGGTCAGTAACCATGGCTTGGGGTAGAGCCAGAACATAACACCTATCACACTATGAATACAAAGGAAGCTCTACTGATTACACATTATGAAGCTTAGAGCTTTATGGTGAATAACAAGGAAGAGTAATAGCAATTTGAGGTGAAAGCTAGCAAACCACTGGAAAAAAAATGACTTGTATCATTTCAATGTAAAAGGGTAGCATTTTGTTTCTGATTAAGCTAAGGTCTGGGAAATCGTTCCAAATCAGAAAAGCAAAGTTGGTCACAACAGCTGGCAAGGCTGTCCTGATAGCCTTAAGCAGAATAGATCACTGGATGAATGCATCCAATGGAGGAAAGCCATAATGTCTTCTTTGGCTATTTATGCACAGTTAGCTGGACCACTAGAATGTGTTGCAATAATAATCAAAGTTTTATCAGTATTTCTGCAACAAAACATCACTTTAATGTCAATGCCATATGCTACTGAGATATCATGATGAATCACCACATAGCTGAAGTAAAGAAAAAATGAGGAGAAAATAGGTTAAAACAGCCATCGATGTGTTTTTATTTAGTACACAGAAGATATTTTGCTACTTGCACAAAGCTGTTTCCCATCCTGCCCTAGAATTAGCATGTCTTTAGTTCCTAATTTGGATTTTTACAAGTTATTAAATTTCATCTTGGTGCTAATGCAGGGTTGTGATAGTGAAAAACAACAGGCACAAAAGAATTAAAGGTTTACAATATTAAGTCTCAGACCTCCTGTGTGAACTCCACACAGTTATGAAACAATATAATGATATGATAATAATGTAATAAAAAATATAATTAAGTAATTATTGAATATCGCCATATATAGAGAGGAGATAGAGGAGGTGGTGGACAAAATGGTGGTGGCTAACCAACCGGACATAGTGGTGGTAGACAAACATGAGAAGATGGCCGTAGTGATCGATGTAGCGGTTCCGAATGACAGCAACATCA
>NW_005187481.1:2445613-2464337 GCF_000239375.1 Pundamilia nyererei | reverse complement strand
TAGATTCTGCAACAGATTTGTATCAGTGTCTTGTCCAGTGTGTCTCTCTAAATCAGAGTGACAGCCTGGTCATGTCCTTTTCTGCAATAATGTAATAACTGTTTTTATCTTTGTCACACAGCCTCCTCACAAAATCAAACAAATGACAGGGATACTTTGCAGGAAACCTCTTTAGTTTTCTTTTAGCTGTAGTCCAGACCAAAGCTCTAGGTGATAAGACTCATGACCCCATTGTGCATGGGCTCCAGCCAGGGTATCTTGGCTGCTCATCTGACTCATGCATAAATGGGTCAAGTTCTCACATGCTGTCTGACACTTTGACCGATAATGCTGCCAATCTAATAGCAACATGGATTCCTAAATGAAACAACAAGGGTAAGCTTGTGTAGCAGGTAAAGCTGCTCTGATCTGACCTGATTAAATCAAACGTTTAAAATTGTTTTTTTCTGAACATCACATCCAGATGACAAGTGTGATAACTATTTTATACTGGACGATCCAGCATTGCTCCTCTTCCATCCTCAGAAGTCAGATTGACCCAGTAACTTCTTGCCAAATCTGAGTGATGTCTTTATTATCCGATTTTAACAAATATGGGTCAGGTAAACCTTGTTTAACTCCGCCGTTGGAGGAGTTAAAGGAGGAGGGTTGGGCCTGGGGTTAGCAACCCCACCCCAGAGAAAATCTCAACCACTACAGGAAATGCCAATAAGAAAAACAGAGACTAACTTTCTGGAAGATGGAGGACCCCCGACAGTTCAGGGACGAATGACGCTAGGTGGTGAAAGCCGAAAGGAAGCCACCGAACCGATTCTCCTTTCAACCAGGAGAACCACTCTGGAGATCTAACTTTGGTGGCCCATACCCTGGGAGTGGTGACGGCAGTAGTAGTAGAAACCTACGGTAGTTTAGAAAAAACTGTAATGCTAAGTTGGAGTAGAGATTCCCTGCTAAAGGATAATCTTAATATTGCAAATACAATAAGTCTTAAGAGTACACACATTTTACCATTGTTTGCATTGATTAAGAGTTTCTAAATAATATTTTTGCCAAGGTCATCTGACTTTGCCTGAGTGTTCTGGTAGTGTAAGCGTCGACCTCACAGATTTTTGCCCAAAGTATTTGATTGTCTGCCTTCACACACATATAAACTTGTGTGACATCCCATTCTTTAGGGTTCAATATGATGTGGGTCCACCCTTTGCAGTTATAACAGCGTCAACTCTTCTGAGATAGGCTTTCCACAAGGATTGGGAATATGTTTATGGGGATCTTTGACCATTTTTCCAGAAGCAAATTTGTGTGGTCAGACAGTGATGTTGAATAGGAAGCCTGGCTTGCAGTCTCCACTCTAATTCATCCCAAATATGCTCTATCAGGTTGAGGTCAGAACTTTGTGCAGCCCAGGCAAGTTCTTCCACACCATTCATGTCTTTATGGACCTTGCTTTGTGCACTGGTGTGCAGTCATGTTGGAAGAAAAGAGGCCATCCCCAAATTGTTCCCACAAAGTTGGGAACATGAAATTGTCCAAAATATCTTGATATGCTGAAGCATTAAGAGTTCTTTTCACTGGAACTAAGGGGGTCAACTAAGAGGGGGACTAAGGGGGCCTCCACACACCTCCACACCATAATCCCCCACTCCACCAAACTTCAGACAAGTTCTGCTCTCGTGGCAACTGCCAAACCTAGATCTGTCCATTGGATTACCAGACAGAGAAGCGTGATTTGTCAGTCCAGAGAACACGTCTCTAGAGTCCAGTGGCGGTGTGCTTTATATCACTGCATCGGACACTTTGCATTGCAGCTGCTGATGTAAGTCTTGCATGTAGCTACTCGGCTATGGAACCACATTCATGACATTTGGAGGTCTGTAGTGATTGACTGCAGAAAGTTGTCGACCTTGTGCACTAACCCCGATCTGTAATTTGATGTGCCCTTAGTTGCGGTTGTTCCCAATCACTTTGTTACACATCCACTAACATCTGACGGTGAAATATTTAGCTGTGAGGAACATTCACAAGTGGACTTGTTGCATAGGTAGCATCCTGCAGTTTTACACTGGAATTCGCTGAACTCCTGAGAGTGACCAATTCTTGTTTGTAGAAGCCGTCTGCATGCCTACATGCTTAATTTTATAGAACTGTGGCCGTGGAATTTATTGGAACATCTAAATTCAATAATTTGGATGGGTGAGTGAATACTTTTTGGGAATATAATATGGGCTTATATAGAGTTATCTAGAGTGGACGATCCACAATGTAGGCACCAGATGTCTACTTTATATTTTAGGTATAATATTTGGTCACTGACTCCTTTTTTTAACTTCGTTTATTGGAGAAAAAAAACCCTGCTTAAACATGTGTTTAAAGCAACTAAATCAAAATCACATTAATTCATAAAAAGGAGAATTGTTTTAGGTTGATTATAGTTAATGCAAATCCACACACTGAAGCTGATCTAAAGCTGATCTAAAAGAAGCTTTTACAGTGGCCAAAATATAGACTTGAGTCAGTCCAGATAATCTGGTAAAAATATGCTTAAGCAGCTTCCCCAAAGCTCTGTTTTGAATATTGTATCTCAGTACTGAAGATTAAAACACACTGCCACACTTAACGGATCGATATAGTGCTGTGTGATGAGCTAGCTGCAAACAAAAACATTTCTTTTTACTGTGGGGCAGATAGATTTTAAAATGATTTATAATGAAGCCCACACATTAGATATGGAAGCACTGCAGCATTGCAGAAAAAAGTGGTGATGATGTGTAATGGGGTGCTTAATTGCATACCTCTTCAGACCACAAAGTTGTCTGAAAAAAAACCAAAACAACTTCTACTACATTACAGATTACAGCAGAGAGGAGTTTGTTTTTTTAAGTGCTGCTGCTTCACTATAAGTGCACTCTGAAAACACTTAACCTAACCTAACATCGGTTTGATTTTCCACATTTGCCTGCTCTGTTTGGGTTCACGGTGGGACAAGAATCACTGAACAGAGCACCCTGGGCAGGTCACCAGTTTTATTGCATTGAAACTGTGTGGATCCCTAAACAGATCAGAGCTGGGTGGCTAGACAGTGCTGCCCTAAATACTGCAGCACAGTTATCAGAGGTTTTGGCTTCCAGAGTGAATCATGACAGTTTATTTTTTATTGGTGGGAACTGTTTCAGTTTAGTCTTTCTGACAATTTACATTGTCAGGATACAAAATCTTTTCTTTCCTCCTGAAATCTACTTTTTAATTTGTATTTACATTTTAGATTTTGGTTTACCTTTTAATTACAGTATGATGACCTTGTGCAGTACAGTACTTATAAACATTGTAAAACAGTTAAACATTCTAGGAACCAGTGTGATTAAAAGTACCCTTTTGAACTGTAGTTGCACTCTGCTCGTGTTTATCACTGGTGGGTTGCACAACAATTTCAATAACATGGACTGCGTTGGTTTAAAAAACGTAGCTCTCCTGAGGGAAGAGTTGGCGGGAACAGCACTCAGCACATGGGATGTAGCCACAGTTGCACTGCTCATTTGCACTGACCTACTTCAGGGTCTTTTAAAGCACAAGTTACTTAAGAACTTTTGGGCCTTCTCTATAGTATTGTGTAATTTTACAAGGTGCTGTATTTCTGAACTGACCAGCATACAGCTGAGACACAGGACTGCTTCTCAATTTTGTTATCCAAATCTACTAGATTTCAGTCAATACTATTCTTAATAGTTTTATTATATACAGGTATTGATTTTGTTTGAAAAGCAAGCCAGATCATTACTGTGAAAGACACTGTAAATCACATCAATCCAGGTATGGAAGTTGTTATTATTTAGCCAGATAACAGATAGAAATTTGCTGTTATTGATAACAGTGGCAATAACTAGTGATACAAATTCACAGTACTCTCATACACGAGTCTGCCATAGGACTACAAACTAAAAGCCCTGTGTGGCCACAGCGAAGAGCAGACTACTGCAATTTGGCTCATGGCTTTTACTAATCCTGACAAAGCTATTATTTGTCTGCTTCTGTGATTTGAACTGCAGGCGCATCTCCTTTATTTAGTTTTCAATTTCCAAGAATTAGTACAGAGCGTTATAAAGAGAAACTGGGTCAAAATGTGTGTATGTGAGGGAATTTGAGAGAGCAAGGAAGAGGGGGAAGAGAGAACATCATATTCAAGAAGTCACTTCTGATCACTTCAGCTTCATTCTTCATTAGAGAAACAATAGAAAGACAGATTAAAAAGCTTTATTCAAACTAGCATGATCAGGCAGAACATTTAAGCCAAATAAGCAACATCAAAATCTGACAATTGACTAGACTTGAAAACAAAGCAAGACCATTCTCACCCATACTGTCTTTGATTCATTAAATGGGATGGAACTGGCTAACATTTGATGCGACTCTCAAAGCATACTGTACAATCTGACTGGCAAATAAGCGAGAAGGAGAAAAGTAAAAAAAAAAACTGAGCTGTGTACGCATGAGAATTACTCACGTTTACAATACTGAGCACAAGCACCTCCTGTGCCATTCAGTCACAGTGAATACAGAAAATATCAAAAAAGTCTACTGTAGAAAAAACAAAGTACAAAGCACTTCATTTTACAGTAAATGCATGTTTTTTTTTTGTTGCTTTTTTTTGTTTGTTTCTTTGTTTTTAACTGAAAACCTGCTCTGAAACCAAAAGGCTGAGCCCCACCCAACAAGAAATTCAAGGTATTGTATCATGGGTCTCAGTGTAATTTGTAATACTAGTGGAATGCCATTATTTCATTCATCAACAGTCATGTTTATTTTTTACAATGCAGAAGGCACACAAAGAGCTCATCGTATGTGCAATTCTAAAAAAAAAATCATTTTAAACACTGTTCGAATTGGTTCAGGCATGAATTAAACATATAAAACGTTCTTCACAGCGAGAAATCGTTTATTACGTGACATCGTTAGCCTGACAGACAGCCAGAAAGATGTGTTTATGTCTGGGAAGCCTGGTGCAAAAGAGAGGAAGAGAGGTTCAATTTCACTGACTCTAAATGTGAAGACTGATACTTCCTGAAATCTTCTACCTTCACTGCATTACTGAAGGGAGTGCTCCGATCACATTTAGATTCAGATTCAAAGTGCTGGCATCTGCTTAATGCTTTTCACGCTCCACGTATGGGTTCAGCAGATTTCTGAACTTGCAGAGTCTGCACTTTAATGCTGTGAGCATAATTAACACTGCGCTCTTCTTCTCATAATCCAATACTTTTACCACATACAGTTACATTTGATCAATTAGCACCCTAATAAGTGGTATTAATAAGCTCCTTGTTTCTGAGTCATGAAAGTCCTGGGCTTATTCGTAGTGCAACAGCGCTACTTTTGAGGTCAAGAGAAGTATTCTAGTTTTATTATTTATATATTAATATGTACACCATCAAAACAACATTACGTACACTAAACTACAAATATGCAACAAAAAATGCCCTCAAAGAAGCTCACAAAAGCAGCATTAAAAGTTACTACCAAAAAATATATAAAAACAATAATATTCCTAAATTGCCATGCCTGTACCTGATATCCCTTTGTACCCTGGCAAAGATAAATACATTTGGATATACTTGCTCTATATTATTCCTTTGTTTTCATATTAAATTAATCAATTTGCACTTTGTGCAATGAGTGAACACAGTTATTATTTGAACTGTGAACTTTTAAGGAAATGAGCCCGAAGAGATGATAGCTTGTAATAAGCAAATCTTCTCACAGACAGTTAAACTGACATTTGATATTTGATTGTGTTTTTTCAAAATACGGTTCATTGTGTCTGAGAGTTGTACATGTCCCCCACTCTGGCCTCACCCCACTCTGTGATTACCTCAGTTAAAAAAAAAAAAAAAAAGAGGTGTAAGCGCACCCCTCCTCCAGACCCCTTGCTTAGTACAACGTAATGAGACAAGCTCAAACTACAGTGTGAAAATGAAAATTGTTCAATATTTATGTAGTTCAATATTTTTGTGTAGCTCATACACGTCAGATAAAAAACGTAAATCTGTTGTTAGTTAACTTTTGTAATCTTGTTATCGTCCCTATACGACTAATCTATCTACAATCAAATGAAAAAAGAAACAATGTATCACCTATAATGTGATTGGTTTTTTTTTTAGTTTTCTTATCTTTCATTCTTTTTCATCACTTTGACACATTCATAACTTCTCTAGTACAACAAATACTGTTTAAAAAATTTAAAATTGAATAAAATCTTTTTTTTGCTCTTTTTCTTAGAAACTTACTACAGCTGTTTTCACACTTGCACTGTGGGCCTAAACTTTCCTCAGCATTAACCAGCAGAGCTCTACGTGAGAAAGCAAATGTCATTTTGGACATTTAACAGTCTTTACCCTGACAGCTCTTTAGTAAAAACACCATGTAACATCTGAATGCACCCATTTGAGACTAGAGCAGGTAATTGCCCAGTGAATTCACAGCAAGTGTGCTTTCTGCACACTCCGCCAAGGCAGCACTCTCGTCTATCTGGTAATGAGAAAGCATCTGACACCGACTATTCCCCTTTTGCGTGCTACATGTGAAAAGGGCAATTGTAGACAATGTCCTTCAGTAATTCTCTCAATATTTTCTGGAGCACATGTGTGAAAACAGCTCAACTAAAAGCATATGAATCTTACTAACCAGCAAGACCCATAATAGAGTAGAAACGTTTTATTAAAAACCGAAAAAGAAACAAGACAAAAAGGCTGAATCAGTGACATAACCAGCTGCAGTTATGTTATATCAGTATTATGGAAGAAGCATATTCACCCTGATTCACTTGTATATTTAGGTTTAGGCATATTTTGAACTCTTGCTTATATGAAATGCTGCCTGACTTGAACTTAAGAATATTGCAAAGTACTGAAGGTTTCTACAACTACAACACTCAGCTTAAACTCTGGAGAAAAAAGGCAAAATTGTCTATTTAAAAGTTTCAGAACATCATGAAGGGGATGATTTATGACATGAGGTCTGCTCAGTAATGTCAACATATCCTGCCAGAAACTATTTCAAATTGTTGTCTGAATACTTAGTTGTAGAATCATGCAGATTCATGCTTAAAAGATTAACAAAGCTGGAAGGCTGAGGTGGTTAGTGGTCAATGGAGGAAGCAGAGAGAAAGAACAGCTGGAGCAGAGGGACTAGCAGATGTTTTTTTTGTTTCTGTTTTTTTTTTTTTTTTTTTTACATCTTCTTTGTGAGTCACAGGGAAGATTTTTTAGCCAAAGACTCCCATGAAGAGATGATTATATCATGGCAGTTCTCTTCTGGGCCCCTGCTGAGAGAAAGAACATAGAATTAGCCAACACAGGAAGTAAGTCTTAATATAAACTTACAGAAAGTCCTCACTCATGCAACAGTGGATCGTGACTGGTTACTGCCACCATCATTGACATGTCAATAGACGTTAGGGACTTTTAAATTGAAAGATAAGTCACTAAATCAATCATAATCAGGATTGTTTTTTAAATTTGTTTTTAAAAAAAAAATCAATCTACAAATTTAAAAATACAAAAAAAAATTGTTTGACTAACATACATGACTAAAATAAAATATCAAAGTCATTAACTGAAATAAGGGAAGCAGAAGGTGTGACTAAAGCATGCACAAGCAAGCATCACAATGTGCTATTTGGTATTTGGTATGCCAATATTAAACTGTCTAATGTTTTTTTGACGTGGGGGAAAAAGAATAGGGCATAATTCATTTGCGACATTTAAAACGTCACCTAACAGAGTTTATATGTGGAGATCTGAGTTTATATAGTCACTGCTCTCAGGTATGCTGAGAATCCACTCAGGGCAATTCATTCTTTAATCCTTTTTTTATGTCTGTGCCATCACTTTTGCCCTGAATCTCTACCAAGCTAGCCAGATGTGCGCAACACAGATCTGACAAGCAGCCAATTTTATTCTAATCTCAGCTCTTGTTATAAGCTGATACATGGTTTTCTCACTTCAGAGACCAGCCAATTTAGATTTTAATGCTCACAGTAGTAGTGAATTAGAGGGGAGTGTTGTTTTTTTGTGGGCTAGTGTAACCTGTTCTATTTAATCAGGAAAATATCTTGGGAAAGGATTTCAGCAAAAAAAAGGAAGAATCAGGAAAAAAATTTGTATAAAATCCAAATTTTTAGAGCCAAACGAAGAACGAACACCAAATAGAAAGAGATAGAAAATGTCTACACAATTATAGTGGCTCTACAGATGTAGTTAGCAACCAGCATACCTCCAGTTGTAGAATGGACTTCCTTTCATTTTGAGTACTTAAGAATAGAAAAAAAGAGACAAATTCAGTGGTAATGCAGACACTCGAACTCACGCTCACAATACATCCACATCATACATGGGTGTTTGTCTCTTTCCCTCCATATGCCCCCGTACAACATGCATATTTATGCTGATCATTCAGCGGATCACTTGATTCAGTTTACTCTGCAGGTCCAGCTGTACAAATATAAACAACATCTGGATCATTTTTTAGCATCCATGCATTGTTGATAGTCTACAGTGTGCCAGAACACTGCTAGAGACTCATGAGGCATCTCGCTTGTCCTTGAAGACAACCCTCCCACGTCTGATCTTCTTTGTAGTACTCCCCCTCTTGCACCTACCAGTTATGCTATTATTCTGTGCTATGCATCTGCAGTACATGACCTACATACTACATAAGACATCAAAAAGTGACAATTTTTTGTGGGGTGGGCTTGTTTGGCCTAATTATGCAATAGCAGCGCTGATGATTTGCTCTAGAAACACATGCTTGATGAAAAAACAAAACAAAACTAAATAAATTGAGCTGTCCTCTTACTTGTAACTTATTTCCAATAATTTTGAAAATAGGTGCATTATTATTCATTACAATATACATTTCACTTGATTAATGTCAATGAAATTACTTCTAGTCATTATCAAATTCATCCATTATAAAAACTTTAGCCCCACTTTTATTTTCAACTCGTATCAGATTTCAGACTGCAGAGAAAACTAGCCCATCCGACCCATGACACAGACCCAAGGTAAATAATAGAAAGAGCTTTGATTTTTCAGTCAGTCCTGTCATCCTGAATGCATTTCAAAGTACAAGCGAGGAGTCACTGCAGTGGAAGAAGTACTAAGATCGTTTGCCCAAGTAAAAGTACCAGTCCTACACTTTTAAACAGCCTGAATTAACAGTCAAAATCCTTCATAAATATTATTATTAAACACACTGAAAAATTACATATTATTACATATTACAGTACGTCATTTGATTTATATACAGTTCAATAGTTTAAACTAAGCCAGGGGTTGGCCTCCTTCAGGGGATCCCGAGACTTGGTAAAATCTTCACTTCAGGATTAACCTCAAACCTGCAATATTTACTTCTGAAATGTTGTCGAGTATAAGTATAGTATTTCTGATTTATACTTGAATGCAGGTTGAAGGAAACTTCAACTCAAGTGTTTTTACGCTTGTATGCTTTTCATACAAGTTTCACACAAGACAGATACAATCTTTATAAGATTTATATATATCTTTTCCATATGGGCAATTTCAACGTTTTTAAGCTTTTTACTGAACCCATCCGATATTTCTACATACCTCCAGTGTTGATGCTCTGGAATCTGTGGTCTCACTTGGCCCTATGCTCCTGGGTATGCTGGAAACAAAATACCCAGCTCCTTTGGGAATTATGGGCTGTCTCACGACCACTTTGCCCTTCCTGGTCTCTGCGAGGAACAAGCTGTACCAGTAGGCATCGCTGGAGATCAGCGTGGAATCTGCGATAGTGGAGCTTCTCTGGCTGATCACGCTGTTCCTGCTGATCACGCTATTTCTATTGGCTGGAGGGATCTTGATGGCCTTTGGCTTTGGTTTTTGACACTTGAGCACAATAATAACTAAGATGGTTATCAGTAGCAGAAAGGACACAGCTCCTAAACCGATCACTAAATAGAGGTTTAGGTCAGTGAACATGTCATAGTCTAGTGGAAGCTCTGTAGTTTCTGAAAAGGCCATTGCATGTTCCACTGTTGATATCTTGATGGTGACAGTAGCAGAAAGAGAAGGTTGACCATTGTCTTTAGCAACAATTACCAGCCTCTGTTGTCTTGGATCTCTGTAACTAAACATCCTTGTTGTCCGGATCTCACCGTTGTACTGATCCAGGCTAAAGAGGGTTGAATCACTGATCTGAAGTAGCTGATATGTGACTCTGGCGTTCTGCTCAGAGTCTGCATCAATGGCGATCACTTTGGCCACCAAATGTCCCTTATCAGTCGACCTCGGTATCACCTCCTCTACAACAGAGCCCTGTGCGCGCCAAGGTGACACTATGAGAGGGGTGTTGTCATTTTGATCCAGAATAATAATATGTACGGTACAATTGGTGCTCAGCGGGGGAACACCAGAGTCTCTTGCCTCAATGTGGAAAAGAAAGTCCCTTTCTCTCTCATAATCAAAGGTCTTCAGGGCATAAAGATCACCATTCTCAGGATTGATGGAAAACAACATCGACATAGAAGTGTTAACGATTTCTTTCTCCATTATGAAATAAACCAAGTACTGGTTCTCATTCAGATCTGGGTCAAATGCGCTCAGAGATGTCAATAATGCCCCCGGTGGATTGTTCTCCATGACATGGATTGTGTAGAACGACTGGGAGAATGTAGGTGCATTGTCGTTGATATCCAGTATCTCCAAAGTGATGGTTTCATTTTCCGATAAGGGTGGCACACCTTTGTCTGTCACTCTCAGTATGATGTCATATTTGCTTATTACCTCTCTGTCCAGTGGTTTTGACACTAGCATTTCAAAGTAACCCTCAGAGGACTTGCTTAAGCGAAACGGTAACGTTTCTTGCCTATTTAGAGAGAGCTCCACTTCTCCGTTGGCTCCAGAGTCCCTGTCGCTCACACTGACCACTGCAATCAGCGTCCCTACAGAGACATCCTCAGTCAGCGAACTTTTCAGAGACTTGATAGTCACTTCAGGGTAATTATCATTGAGATCTGTCACAAACACTGTGACTTTACAGTGTCCGGACAGAGGGTTCGTCCCTCTGTCCTGTGCCTGTATGTGCATCTCAAAACTCTGACTCTCTTCATAATCGATCACCCCCTTCACCTTGATCTCACCTGAATTTGGATCAAGTGAGAATAGCTCTTGTGTCTTCTCCGATGTGTACAGTGTGTGTGAGTATACCAACTGGGCGTTTGTGCCTTCGTCTAAGTCTGTTGCATTTAAGGTCATGACCACCGTTCCTGCTGCCGAGTTCTCCGAGACATTGACTGCATATACCGGCTGACTGAATATGGGGGCGTTGTCGTTGATATCCAGGACGTTAATAATGATGCTGGCTGTGCCGGAGCGAGGAGGCACACCTCCATCCACAGCGGTTAGAATTAAATCGTGAACAGCATGCTCCTCACGGTCCAAATTACCACTAAGCACTAAATCGACATATTTGGAGCCATCGCTGCCGGTCTGGATGTCGATGTTGAAGTATTTGCTTTCACTGAGATAGTAGGTCTTGATTGAATTCGCCCCCACATCCGCATCCACGGCGTTTGTCAGTGAGAATCTCTCACCGGGAAGGGTTGCCTCCGAAATGTCTAAGTGCATTGTCTTTCTGCGAAACACCGGCGCGTTGTCATTTATGTCCATAATTTCCAGCTCGATGTTAAAAATGCGAACCGGGCTTGAAAGTATGACATCCATTTTCAGAAAACACGAGGTTGTTTTAGTCATGCATATGCTTTCCCGGTCTATCTTCTCGCGGATAACCAGCTCCCCTGTATCTTTGTTGATGTCGAGGTAATTTTTACTGTGAATGACATCGAGTTTTGCTTTGCGCTCCTCCAAACTGCGAATATCCAGACCCAAATCTGTGGCCAGATTAGCAACAAAGGAACCCTCTTCCATTTCCTCCGGAATAGAGTACCGAGTGATGGAGAGCGCAAATCCCCACATTGCAAAGAACGAAAAAACACCCACCACTAACCGTGTCCGTAAAGATGCAGGGATGAGCGCCATCGTGTTTTGGTATATATCTTATTATTATTTTAAAGGAATTAATGAAACAAATCCGTTCTTACGCTCAAGTTGTCTTGATGTAGGGGAGCGCCGGTGTCATTCTTGCCTCCACGACTTGTAGCTGTAGCTGCAGCAGGCCATTTACAGCACAGTGCCGCTGGAGGAGGAGAGGGGGGGCTCTCACAGCTCTGCTCTGCAGGGGCGTATGCAACGTCTGAGCAGGGCTTGAGCAGACTGGCGAGGTCTCCTCAGTGAAATTAAAGGGTGCCCATATGGAACCCTTCTTTCTTTCTTTGTGTTTTTTAAAGAATATTTTTGGCATTTTGTGCAACAGCTTGCATCATGTGTTGTCTAATAGAGCATAGAGCAAAATAAATAATTTATTTGTTTGTTTAAAATTAAAAAAAAGAGAAAAAAGAAATGGATGGCTGGCTGACAGATGGCTGACTGGATTAAAAACAAAAAAACAAAGAAAAAACAGCAACAACAGCAGTAATAACTAGTTCCGGTTAATGTATTTTTTTAAAATTAATATTTGATAATTAACTCATTCTTTGCATAATAGCAGCGTCTTTGATTAAGAGCATATCATAGGCTTTAGAAAAATCATAAATTTGGTGAGCATGTGTTTGCTCATCTCTGGTCCTCTGATGTTATGAAAGTCCATTCATTCAGTCACTTCCACTTTTCAGGGTCGCAGGAGCCTATTCCAGCTGTGATAGGGCAAGAGGCGGGGTACACCAGTCTTTCACAGGGCTAACACACAAAGACAGACAACCATTCACACTCAGGAATTGAACTCAGGACCTTCTTGCTGTGCAGCAACAGTGCTAACCACCGTGCCACCGTGCTGCCTGTTATGAAAGTCAAACAATATAATCAATTGAGTCAGAAGAGTTAACAGAATCATATCCCTTTATGTCTCATTTTTAAAATCATGTTCATTTCATCACCGTCGTCGCTCTGTGATGCCTTTCTGTGTGGAGTTAGCATGTTGTCCCCATGTTTGCGTGGGTTCTGTCAGGGACTGGCAGTTACTGGGGTTAGGTTAACTGGTGATTCTAAAATTTGGCATCAATGTGAGTGTGAATGTTGTTGCTCTCTTTCTCTGTGTTTGCCCTGTGTCAGACTGGTGACCTGTCCAGTATATCGGTGTACCCCGGTGTACTCCATCTTTCACCCTATGACAGCTGGAATAGACTCCAGGCCCCCTCTGAAGTGGAGAAGCAGAAGAAAAGGAATGGATGTCAGAAACGGACGCCATGGAGGTGTTGCCAAATTTATCTGCTGTAGCTCTCACTGTTACTTGACAAAGAAATGAAGGAGATGCTTTTTATGACCCTCAAAGGTGCTCAGCGGTAAACATGATACAGTGCAACCTAAGGCACCCACACGAAGAAGAAAAATGTACCAAAGTGCCCAAATGGATAGAGTATGTATGAAATGTAATGTTTTTTGTAAGTACCCAAACAACAACAAGAAAACACAATAAAGTGACTTTGAATGAAGAATGGGGCTTCAATTGGGGTGAGCTGAGGAAAAGTGGATACTGCAGTTCAGGACAGCACCTCATTCATTTGAATGAAAGTTGCTTATCAGTGCATATACCAAAGGTCCTCCATGAGGTACTTACATCTGCTTCCACATTTTAGGCCCGTGAGCATGCACATTAGTTCTCATTTAGGACATGTGCAACCAAGACCCTCATTTGCTGAACTGATTGACTTTCTGTTGGCTCCCAGCACACATGAAAGGCCTCTGATAAGATAATCATGCAGCTGTTACAGACTCTCCAGAGCCAAATTAAATGAATTAAACAGCTTGAAAAAAACAAACAAACAATAATTTCGGATGCTCTGAAAAAAAAAGTATCCATCATCTTACAAGAGTTCTTTTTCCAATGTATGTGTAAGGGACAAACGATCTTCGGATCAGTGTGCATCATGTGCATTGTTCGTGTTCTGCTTTTGATTCTATTTTCAGGTTTTCTTAGTTTTAGATATGATTACTTTTTTAATCATTAAATATAGTTACTGTTTCACTTTTCCTGCCCTATTGTGTTCTATGTGTCTGTGGTTTAATCTCAGTTTCGGTGTTAGGTGTGCCCTCATTTTGTTACATCCTGTTTTATTTGGGCAGCTTCAGTCGCTTGTGTTTGTTCCCAGCTTGGTTTCTTGTCTTCTTGGATTAGTTTCAGCAGTATCTCATTACCCTGGTGTTTTGCATATCCTCTCCTCCTGTGTCTGTTTTCAGTTTGCTTTAGTTCATTGTCCCTTTGCATTCTTTTCCAGGCTGTTCTCTGAAGACAGCCCTCTGCTGTCGCCCCAAGGTTTTGTGGACTTTGTTTTTGGCTGCCACTTGGAGTGAAAAAAGCTAATCACTTAATAAATCATTTGGATCCACGAAACATTCAAACATGACAGAGTATCCTTCTGACCACTTAATGCATGCATTTCCAGTGAAACTGCTCCCTAGAGGCCCATGCAAACTTTTTCAGTTTGCTTGAGCAACTGAAAAATGCAACTTGCATTTGCAACAAGAAAGATTTTTAAAGGGTTATTCTGTTATTAATGGCCAAAAATGGTAAATGGCCTGTATTTGTATAGCGCTTTTCTAGTCCCTAAGGACCCCAAAGCACTTTACACAACCTGTCATCCACCCATTCATACACACATTCACACACTGGTGATGGCGACAGTGGCGGCTGGCCCATAGGGGGCGCTCGGGCTCCGCCCCCCCAAATGTGGAGGAGTAAAAATATATATTTTTAAAAAATTCATCAATGATAGTTTTACTATGTGTGTGCCCATATACAGCCAGGCGTATTTTAACATTTTCACCAGCTGACTCATTAAAGTTCAACCAACAAACGGTGTTTTTCTTCTTCTGGGGCGCTCGTCAAAGCGCCCTTGATATGCAGCGAAATAGCCTATCATTAAATGGTTGCCAGGGGAAAATAATAAATATTTGACCTATCAGCGTCGCTGAATTAAATGGTTTGGGGGCGCTTAAAATTGCGCCCCTGCAGAAAACGCGCGAAGATTTGCTGTTCTAGAATTTTACCTCAGTCAGTAGCCTAAGTGAGCTATAAGGTCAGAGAGAGACGATGGCAGCGGTATTGTTAACGGTTGAGGCACAGCCTCCCCCAAATTCGGTTAGATCGCTTCTAACCTACCCTTTTGCCAGAAGGACAATGGCAGAAAAACTGCAAGTTAAAGAGTTGGGACCTGACAAGCCCGAAATTCAACTAACCCAGGCAACGAAGGAGAAGTCAAAAGCATACAACAGGACTTTTTGTCGGAGTTGGTTCCAGCGCAAGTCGTGGCTGACAGGCTGTGGAACAGCTAATGCACTTTTTTGTTTCCCGTGCATACTGTTCAAAAGTGACAAGTGTGATTTGACGTGGACACAATCTGGACAAACCGACTTAAAGCACCTCTCCGAACGAATCAAGAAACATGAAAGCTCACGAGTTCATATGGACAACAGTGTAAAGCTAGCTGTGCTAGGGAAAACTAGCATAGCGGCGCAGCTAGATGATGGACATCGGATTGCTTTAAGAAGGCACAACGAAGAGGTAGATAAAAACCGTCATATTTTGTCTAAAATCATCGATTGTATTAAGTTTTGTGGTGCTTTTGAGCTAGCAATGCGGGGACATGATGAAAGTGATTCCTCAGACAATCCAGGGATTAACCTATTAACTAACCCCTAACCCTAACCCTAACCCTCTATCAAAAGCTCCTGCTTACTTGTTTTGAATTATGCTCTGGTGCACAGTCCAACCATGTGCACATTTAATTTTGAAGTAATTAAATTTGTATATCAGAATTAAACTTCATCATTCTGGTTTGTGTAAAGCCAAGATGCACAGACCACACTAGGTCAAGGCCAAGCTTTCTGTTGTGTGTTGCCATCTAGTGGGCATGAGGTATCACTGTATGAGTTAATCACCTAGCAACAAATTAAAATTGTGTTGTTTGATGTACTCATTAAATGGGTCATTTTAGTCGATATCATAAAAATTGCCCCCCCTGAGATTTTTTTCAGGAGCCGCCACTGGATGGCGAGCTACATTGTAGCCACAGCCACCCTGGGGCGCACTGACAGAGGCGAGGCTGCCGAACACTGGCGCCACCGGGCCCTCTGACCACCACCAGTAGGCAACGGGTGAAGTGTCTTGCCCAAGAACACAACGACCGAGACTGTCCGAGCAGGGGCTCGAACCGGCAACCTTCCAATTACAAGGCGAACTCCCAACTCTTGAGCCACGATCGCCCCGTAATGGCCAAAAAGAGTCAAGCTCTTAAAAAATATGCTAAATGGAGGTAATGATTCAGTCAAAGGTTAAAGTTCCAAAAGCAAGGGGAAAAACAGAAGATTGTTTGCAATAAGGACAAAGAGTCCAACTTGAAAATCGAGGCATATAAAAAAAATATATATATAAAAGCTTTAATCATTTTAAATGGTCACATTTTGTTTCATGTATATTTTAAAACCATCTAAAAGTGTTATTTTAAACTGGAGATGCAGTCTTTTTTCTTCTTCTTCTTCTTTTTTACTAACTTTACTGATGAGATGTCATTGAAGACAACCCGTCACCCTTTAGTTTAGCTTCTTTTTTTTTTTTACCTCCATGTCTTCATGCAGCCTGAGTCTCTTCTACTAATCCTGTGATGCAGTTTCCTTTTCCTTTTGAGCTAAGCTACTGCAAAGAAGCTTCAGTCTCCCCCTTTAATACAGCCTATGCAGCATACAGTGCTTCTCATTATTTCTCCTAGCTGTCATATTTTTACTTGTCAGCTTTTTCTGCAAGCTTAAACCATTTTGTGTTGACATGGCAGATGACAAGATGAGGGTGATGCTTAATCTCTCTCTTTTCCTTTGGCTCCATCCAGTGACAACACAGAAAATTACAGAAAACACTGTACATGCAAAGCACACACCATGTTGTCTTTAATGCATTTGAAAGAATTGCTCAAACACTTTGCTCCTGTGCCATATATGTAAACACTGTTATGTTTTTATTACTATCATGAATTCTTTCAATCTTTCCATGAGTTGACTTTGAGTCTGTGCAGAAAGTAAAATATAGTTCATTACATACCTTCTGTTGTTGGCTGTTTTCCTCAACTTATAACCGCGATTGCCAGGGCAGCAGCTTCACATAGCCCACTGTTTTTGTGTTTTAATTAATTTTAATTAATTATGACACGTTAACTTATTTTAACCTTTTACTCAAGAGGAGGAAGAGATCAAGCTCCTCACCAAGCGTAACAAGAAGCACCACATATGCCATCTGAGCCTTAATTAGGAACAGAGATTTACTGAATCTGTTTGTTTCAGCTTGTTTAATCATTTGCTAGAAAGATTACAACTACAGGACTGTGCAAAAGTCTTGAACCAACCCTAATTTGAAAAGTGCCCCCCCTCACACCCCATCCTCCCATCCACATTAAATGTATTTTTTAATTATGTATATATCCATGACAACTGGATACTTTTTTCATTTCATTTTGCGTTTTCAGCAGTCCTTGTACCTAAGCATTTTTTGTTTGTTTGTTAAACACTATCTATGAATCATTCAAACATAACAAAACCATCCTCCTCAACCGATTAACCAGTGTTGTGTCTACATATAACAGACAACAAGCAAAGAACCAATTTGTTCACATTTCTTGCAAGTGGCAAGCTTAAAAATTAAATTTATTTATATGTATGTATGTATGTATGTATGTATGTATGTATGTATGTACTCACTCATCAATATGTAAGGAGGTCAGTGGTCTTGCAGAATTTATGAAAACTGACAAAATATGAAGGGAGAAAAGAACCATCAAATAATGACCTGCTGTGCAAATACTATCTGACTATCTGAAACATCTGATTGGCAACAGGTTAATTTTCAGTAATCTCAAACAGTGTGAAATCACCTTGACAGAGGACAGAACAAGAGACTACCCACGTCCAAAAAAGAGCTTTGAATGTCCTTCAAGAAGACTGGAGGACCAGTCCTGAAGACTACTTAGAAAAATTACAACAGAGCTTGTTTAAGAAATTTCTGGCTATGTTTTTTTTGTTGTTTTTTTTTTTTGGCTAAAAAAAAGGAAGTCATAACAAATATTAACTTTCCAACTCAGAGTGGTAAAACATCTGTTTTTGCCTTATATACTGGATTTCTGTTTTCAGATGTATCTCTCTGTTTTCAGGATCTTGCCTTGTTCTGGTTTCTCCTGGCAAAGTTTTCAAATATATACTTTTAAAATATTTGGAAAAAGAAACAAAAACAATGAGGCATAAACTTCTCAGAATATAACACAATTCAGGTTTTCATTTTTTAAAATAATGGAAATAGTAGTAAAACTTTCAAATGAAAGGAGATGTGCTTCAGGGAACATAAATTAAAAATTTCATTTGAGTCTGTTTTACATAATTGAATTAAAAAGCTGCACTATCAATGAATCAGTGCTGACTTCCAAAGATGTACATCTAACATAGATTGAACACTACACTGATCAATAATTATATAATATATTATATCAATATATTATTAGGCTTTATTATTAGGCTTTCATAAAAATGTATTTCAATTATTAAGGAAATTTTAAGAAAATTTCTTCATTTTTTGTTATTCTATATGTAACAGGAAATAATATATATAAAAAAAAAAA
>NW_005187481.1:2441611-2445135 GCF_000239375.1 Pundamilia nyererei | reverse complement strand
TATATATATATTGCACTTCCTATCAAACCACAAATTAAACATAAAAACTAACTTACAAATTAAAAGAAACAGGAACGTATTTAATATTTATTATTATTAACGCATTTAAGACACACCAAAACACACCAGAGATGTATGAAGTAAACGCGCCCTCTGGTGGAGATTAGATGAAATCCCTGCACTTGGCTGGAGATGTGGGAGCTATGGATTGGTGGGGGGAATAGTCACTGGAGATAAATGAAAATAAAGCAGCACAGATTTGGCTGTGAATAGATTTTACACAGAGCAGAAGCTGGGCATATGCTGTCTGTCCCTGCTTAGAGCACATGGGACTGCTAAGCTCGGTGTTTTTGGTTATGATACAGTCAAAGATAAATCTTGGCTTCGTTATCTGTAATTTCTGGCAGGATGTTGTTACGGGCATAATTGGACTTGTTTTCTAAATTCCTAATAGTCTCTGTATAACAGAGTAAAATTTTCTTTTTTTTCCAGGTTTTATCCTCATGACTTGATTTTCAGAGTCCAAAATGGCCCTTGGCACTCAGCTTGAAGCAGTTCACTGAGGCAGTCAGGCCCTAGCCCATGATTAACCCACTAGCCTGTAATAGCTCAGTTAAAGACAATGGATCCTGTGGATAATTCCCACAGTGCAGTTTAAAAGCCGTGTCTTTACTAAGGAAAGCTTCATGAAGAAGGTTAAAAGGCATTCAAAGCCATATGCCCAAACACATCATAGTTTTATCTTTAAAATATGACTGGATGCTTCACCTCTGGAACCAGTGGAGCCCAGCATTAGTGTCAGCAGCTGGCAAAGAACAACTGATTTAATGTGAAGATTAGATTTTTACTCATCGTTTTCTAAAAGCGTTTTAATGGAAGACCACATTGAAGTGGTGTCTTTTAATAGGTAGCAAAAAAAACATCTATTTGTTTCACTCTTACACCATAGTGCACTGATGTAAATGGATGGGATCTTATATAAGACTTTTGTACTCTATCTGAACACTCGAAGTGCTTTACCTCATTCACGCTAACATTTACACACATTCGTACCCCCACTGGGGCACTGGAGAGCAACTTGGGGCTAGTATCTTCCCCAAAGACATTTAGGATGCACACTGGAGCAGACGTGGTTCAAACCACCAACCTTCAGATTAGTAGTTGACCTGCTCTACTACCTGAGCTACCCCATGTGCATAGTTATTCATGGTGAAAGTGACCATCACTTTTGAGTCACATTAACTTCCAAAGTTAACTTTCGTTCTTCACATAGCCATAAAAATGTAGCAGCTTTGTCGAAAGAGCCCCCCGAAAAAAAGAAAAAAAAAAACCTAACAAAAACAAATGAAGTTTTAGAGCTGGTCTCAAGTTTATTCATTTATTCTGTACATAGCATATATACAGAGTAATAATTCCTACTAAGAATAATTATGTAAACACTCATTAATATACAAGCCCAACCACTAATAATGAATACATCATGAATACATGCAACCCATAAGTGAATTATGTGCTCTTATGCTTTCCACTTACTGTCCAGGAGCTGTAAGTCTTTTGCCATAACTTTACAGGATCTGCATCACTTCACTGGCGTTATTGCCCTTCAAAATGTCACCAACAATTCACTGTGACGTGTTAGTGTGATGGTCGACTGCACGAGACAGAGGAAATATATTATAGCTGTGATGTTATTCCCTGTAACAAAATCCCTCAGTGTAAGATGTACAGCTTCAGTGCTTACACTCTTCAACTTAATCCTCTTTTTTATTTATATTTGACAGATTAATTGCTTTAATTAAAAAAAAAAAGATGTTACATTGCTTTTCTCGACTTCTCTTTCGGTACATTTCCATACTGTTTTGCATTGCCTGTGCATTATGGACAGTAAATGGATAAAGACATGCAGGATACTAGTCGCACAAACCTTTTATTGTCGTAGTAAAACAGTTGTAGTTTTATATTTTAGAAAATAAATCCCACCTTAAAAGTACATTTGTTAAATGCTGGCTATTAATAGAAACCTATGAAAGGTACTGCTAGCACAGTTACAGTAGTTTATTCACAGCTTTGACACACAGAGAAGCTACGGAAACATGACCAGTACATTGACAACAAGTGTTTGGCATGTCCTCGCTGACGTTTTGGATTACTTAAATATAGAATTACTTATATGACTGCCATCTTTGTCAAAAGATTGTTCATAGTTTGAGATGAATTTCTTTTTCTTTCCAAAAGTAGAGAAGGTGTTGTATACGTCCAGTTCTCCTCTTGGTGCCAGCTTCAGAGTGCTGTATCCAGTTGTGGTGCCCGGAATGTACACGTTGTGCTGGTAGTCCGGTGTTTCAGGATGAGGCTGTGTGTACTTGTTAGTCCATGAATAGTTTGGAGCTGCTCCCTCTTGAAGAGGCATCTTGCAGTCTGTAAAAATATGCATGCATTAAAATTTGCTTTTGGAGATTATTTCTTCATATTTAAATACAGTCTTTTTGATTTGAATAAGGCGGTTTTAAAGGCATTTTCTTAATTTTTTTTGTGCAAATAACACTTCTTTCAGGGACTTATAATCCTCATGTTGATGCATTAAAATTCCCCCGGTTTAGGGGCCTGGTATTATCTCCCTTTTGGTTTCCCCATTTTTAATGTCGCAGTAAATCCTCAGGCACAGAAATCCCAGCCACACCGCCACCCTCGTTTACATGAACAATAATGTGCCAAAATTGCACATCTACCACCCACCATTCATGTGGTTCCCCCAAGTCCAGTACTGTGGTGCCACAGAGCAGGAAAACCCATCAGAGTCAAATTTTGGTTGACGTGAAAGCGTGCCCTCCATATTTGCTGAGCTATACCTGGAAAGATAAGAGAAATAACAGAAGTGTAAATTCAAGTGTGTGTGTGAGTGTTTGCCCAACTGAATCAGCTATGTACTCACCTCTTGTATGCCGAGTTGCGCTGGTTATTGGTCCACGTCCAGTCCTTGTTTGAATACTTGAGCTGCCAGTTTAAAACATAAAGAAACTTTGAATATCAGTGAGAACTTCAGGGAGAACACTGCTGTGTAGGTGTAGTCTTGTTGGCTGTCAGCGGTGGATAGGTTTGAAGTTAAGAGAAAGCCAACAGAAAGTCAGTTTAAAGCTTTAAACTTGTGACACATTTTTTTCTGTCTTACATATCTTTTGCGACTGTCAAACATAAAAGTAAGGCTTTGAAAAGTGATAAAGGAGTTACTGCTTAATCTGAGAATATGTGGCTAATGTGAGGTGCAGACACTAATGCTGCTGACTAGAGCACAAATGCGCCAGGAGTTGTGTTAACATCAAAAGATAGCTTCAAGTTGGTGATAAAAACGTGTATCTCTTTTATCCCTGCAGCACCTTTTATGCCCGTGTTACACACCTTGTCACACTGTGATCTTCCAAACAGCAGGGTAGCTTACTGCTACAAGGTACAGGGTTGAGGCTGCATTTTCTATTTCATTAGTTACTAGGTGTAGAGTCAACCTCATTTGTTTTATTCCAAAAAAA
>NW_005187481.1:2437110-2441591 GCF_000239375.1 Pundamilia nyererei | reverse complement strand
GCCAATCTAATAAATGACTATACACAGGATAGCATGCACCTGTGCTCCTTCGAAAGTCTAAAAGGCTCTAGCACCCAACTTTCCTTTAACACACATGTGTGTGTGTGTGTGTGTGTGTGTGTGTGTGTGTGTGTGTGTGTGTGTGTGTGTGTGTGTATGCGTGTACACAGCATACATAATAGCATCTAATCTGACTTTGGGATTTTACAGATTAGCATACATGTGTTTGGAAACCATCAGTAAAGTAAAGTAAATTATTTTGCTCCATCTTCTCCCAGCATATTAGATGTTTTATGGCAGTTATGCCTGTAGAAGGCCTATAAAATGCAGCATGGGAGGAAGAGGGCTGGGATGAGACATGACAGAGTGGATATAGTTTGTGATGCCTTAAAGTGGATAGTAAGACAGAGAAGGAAAAGCACTGTCTTAGTGTATTCATTCACTTCATTTCAGCACATTACCTCGTTTGGGGTTGGTGCTCTTTTGTTGGACAGCTCATTGTGGTCCAGCGCGCTCCATCCAGAAGTCAGGTAGTCTGTGCTCTTGGCATTATTCTGCTGAACTGACATTACCGGGCTGCACGGTTTTAGGAACATGAAGTCGCTTTTGGATGATTCCGGTGTCAGGCACATTTTGTAGCAATAGACCTGGGGGAGTGCGCCATTGCTGTTTACCTCTGACGCGCCCGTGGACATGCGGACATTTAAGTTGGACTTTTTGAACACCTCTGTGGTAGTGGATATTTCTGAACGAGAGCAGCAGCAGCAGCAGCAGCAGCTGATGGAGGGGAACTTGGACTCTTTGTTGGAAGGTCTGCCTTTCAGTCTCCTCACCGCAACGAGGACGATAATAGCCACTAGAAATGTGAAGGACACTGCGCCCAGAGACACGATTAAGTACAGTGTAAAGTTGGTGCTGTGATGTGGGCTTAGTGACAGGTCACCCAGATCGGGCGGGGAATCTGGCAGGCTGTCAACCACTGACAGAATGATGGAAACTGTGGCCGAGAGGGGTGGCTGACCATTGTCCTTCACCAGAATGACCAGTCTATGCCTCGTGGGGTCTTTCTCCACTAACTGGCGTATCGTCCTGATTTCGCCCGTGTAAAGAGCAATGCTGAACAAACTCGGGTCTGTTGCTTGGAGCATCTCATAGAAAAGCCTCGAGTTCTGACCCGCATCTGCGTCCTCCGCGCTGATTTTGGTAACAAGATAGCCGGCGTCAACTGATCTGGGCACAGTTTCGCTGGGCGCAGTGCCGTTTTGCGGAACATGTGAAACTATAACAGGTGCATTGTCGTTTTGGTCCAAAATGAAGATGTTCACTGTAACGTTGCTGCTCAGAGGCGGGAATCCCGCGTCTTGAGCTTGAACCGTGATCTGAAAGTTTTTGAGTTGCTCGTGATCAAAGGATCGCAGCGCGTAAATGTTACCGTTGTCTGAGTTTACGGACACATACGTGGACACGGGCATTCCGTGTATGTCACCTTCTAGGACTGAATATGACAAGTACGCATTTTGACCAGAATCGGGATCCAGTGCAGTCAGCGCACAAATAGACGCCCCCGGCGCGTTATTCTCTGTCAGATACACAGTGTACGAAGGCTGTTTAAAGTTCGGCGTGTTGTCGTTCACATCAGACACTTGCACTAAAATTGTTTTCCTGGTGAATAAAGGAGGGGAACCCATATCTCGGGCAGTGAGAGTGATGTTGTACTCCGCGACTGCCTCCCTATCCAAAAAATCGCAGGTAACCAAAGTGTAGTAATTCTTAAATGACGAGTGGAGCTGAAATGGGACGTGATGAGGAATCTCGCAGTCCACATTCCCGTTTTCACCTGAGTCTTTGTCCATCACGCTTATGACGGCTATTACCGTCCCGGGAGGAGCGTCCTCCTGCACAGGTGTGGATACAGATGTTAAGATCACCTCTGGGAGGTTGTCATTTTTATCCAAAACGCTGACCAGCACTTTACAGTGAACTGCTACGGCAGATGGGCCTTTATCTTTAGCCTGGACATAAATTTCATGCATCCTGGTCTTTTCATAATCTATCACTCCTTTGACTTTGATCTCCCCCGTTTCTGAATCCACGCTGAAAAGCTGGCGCACCTTGATGGGAGCGTGGCCACTGAATGAATAGCTGATATCAGCGTTGGAACCCTCGTCAAGATCGGAAGCGTTAAGTTTTATAACAACTGTACCTTTGGGCGCGTTTTCGGCCAGCCTCACTCTGTAAAACGACTGATCAAACACAGGCGCGTTATCGTTTGCGTCCAGAACGGTGATGTCAATTTGCACAGTGCCTGATCTCTCCGGTGCGCCTCCATCCACGGCCGTGAGCACCATCTGATGCGCACTCTGCTGCTCTCTGTCCAGCGGGTTTTGCAGAACTAGCTCTGCAAATTTACTGCCGTCACTGCGCGTCTGTATATCCAAGAAGAAGTGTTCGTTTACACTTAACAAGTAGGTGCGGAGGGAGTTGGATCCCACGTCTAAGTCTTGTGCGCTCTCAAGTGGGAAACGGGAACCTGGCGCAGATGACTCTGATATGTCCAGATTAAATTCGGTCCACGGGAAATTAGGGGAGTTGTCATTCACGTCCAAAATTTCCATCTCTACCCTGTAGAGTTCCAGTGGGTTTTCTATAACCACTTGCAAGTGAAAAGAGCAGGACAAACTCTGCTCGCACAGTTCTTCGCGATCAATTCTTTCATTGACGAACAAAACTCCATTTTCCAGATTTACCTCCACATACTGCTTCTTAGTGCCAGACACTATCCGGAATCTGCGCGCGGAGAGCTTATCCAAATCCAAACCCAGGTCTTCTGCAATATTGCCAACAAAAGCTCCATGCTCTAGTTCCTCTGGGATCGAGTAACGTATCTGTCCCCAGACTGCATCCAAGAAATACATGAACAACGCCAAATAGTAGACTACATGCCATTTCCCACTCAGTCTTTTCATCGCGCCCTGTATGTCCATCTGCAGGCAGAAGCAATTCGGCAACTCACAAGGACTATGTCTGTAGTGTACTCATAAAAGATGATTGAATCTGAACTGTCCAACATATAGCCGGGATAAAACTTGACACTGGCTGGACTGGAACAGCCACTGCCTGCCCGAGAGAAAAGAGAAGAGAAGAGAGAAAGGGACGCGCAAGGGCTACTCGCCTGCCTCAGATTACTGTGTCTGTGAGTGTGTGTGTTTATTATTGGCCCCACTGTTCCAATAGAGGAGAAACGACATCTGGTGGGATAATCTTTCGCCTACTAGCCTGATCAAATTTATGTCACAGTCTCTAGACTTTGACTGCAGGTCAAAAGTACAACATTCAATTTCTTATAACAGAGTATAAAAGTGAAATGCAATCGGACATAAGCACACCTTACTGCAGTGTAGTCACGCTAACCCACAAAACTGGCAAAAAGTTATAATTGTGCAATGTAATCAAACTACTTTCAGATTTTCAAAAAAATGCCTTTACTATATCAAAATAAGGAAATAAAAAGAGAACAAAAATGATCCTGCTACAAATGACTGAGAAATTAATAACACGTATAGAAACTCATAAACTTGTTATCTTATAAAAAAAAATGGAACTGTGATAACGATTTATTAGAATAACATCGGTGTAAGAATCTCGTTTTAATCTTTGTCAGGTTAGAGGAAAATAAAAGGGAAAAACAATCAGTATATATTCATTTATGGCAAAACATCAATGAAGTTTCGAAAGGTTAATGTCATTCTGACTGCGAAGTCTGTAAGCTGTAAAAATGTTATGAATAAGTGCAAACCCCATCAAAGTACCCTGGCAGGCACTGTTACTGTTAAAAACATCTTTTTCCGAGCATATTTCAGTGTATTAGTACTTAAATAGAGCAGTTGCATTATGTTTACTACCCACCTCAATGCTTACTTCACCCATTTGCTCAGAAAAAAAGAAAAAAAATCCCCATTCCCCTGTTTAAAACTGAAAACACAATCTGTCCGCAGGAATGAAACTGCAGCAGATGGTGAGGTTTTCTACTGGCTCATGCTCTTTTTAATTAATGGAATGGAGATTAGAGGGCATTTTCCCTGGATCATTAGTGAACAGTGGAATTAAGACATTTTGTGAGGAATAATCCCACGGCTATCCATGCGATGCACATGTGGTTTTCTCTCAGTGGTCATACTGACCTGCTTTTCATAGCCTAAGTACATGGCATCACTTACGCATAGCAGAAACTAAGTAGCTGGGATAAGGGGACACAACCACCACATTTAGGGATCAAAAACACAAAAGAGATTATCTTACTGTCACCCCCGACTCTTTCTCTCTCTCTCTCTCTCTCTCACACTCTCTCTCTCACACACACACACACACACACACACAGTAAAACACTTTAAGATGTGGTCGTAGTCCTTTTATAAACAAAATAAACAACAACAAAAAACCAGCTTGTGAAGGCATGTCCTCAATAAGATAGCTGCAGACTC
>NW_005187481.1:2435799-2437090 GCF_000239375.1 Pundamilia nyererei | reverse complement strand
ACACACACACACACACACACACACACACACACACACACACACACACACACACACACACACACACACCTCACTAAAGGGCTAAAGTAGACTATCAATCCCTTTGTCTTTAACCACTTTTCAGCTTTAAAACTGCAGGATTAGAAAAGGTTAGCCTACTTTTGCCTTAAAAAACCCCAGAAAAACGTTGGAAACAGTGTTTTGCATTCTGCTTAAATGGTCTGCTCATCATGTAACATGCTCTGAGTGCAACTAATCATTTTGAATTCCATTTAACCCTTTAAAAAACTATTGCAGATGTTACGCATCACCTGGGATGAAACGCCGACAGCCAACTGACAACAATGTCTTTTCACATGATCGACTGTCATGGTTCCAAGGAACATTCATAGCTACCTATCCTGTTTTTCTTGCCACAAAGTGTTTAGATCCCCCTCTTGTGTTCCTGTTATTTCATGGACAGTCACCGAATGGGGAAGAGGTGCTAAACACAAACATTGCATGGTTTGTAAATTGCTATGAACAGCATAAATTTCCACAGTCTGGTAAACAGGAAAAGGTTGCTAATAATATGCCAGTCTAGTGTGCATACATTCATATAGGGTAGATAAGAAAGTAAGTGATGATTTGAGTTCATCAAATGCACCCAGTAAAAGAGGAGAAAAAATAGGGTTTACTTCAATTTGTGTAATCCATCTGTAAACACAGATTTTCATTAAAAGTAATTGAACAGTCTTGAAAAGATCCATTTGGATATTACCTCATGCGTGCGTTTGATTGTGTTTTTTATTAAAGTCTTTGTTGCACTGCAAAACTGTTGTTCTTTACCCCACAGAGTAACAAAAAAATCAGTTAATGAAAGAATGGAGAGGAAATTAGATGTTAAGGCCTTTGTCTTCATTCGATTTTTACAGAAATTGCTGTGCAGCAAGAATTGGCATACTATTCATCATAAAACTAGCACAATGACAGGTACTTTTTAACATAACACAGCAGTAAAATCACATTGTGCCTGTGCTGTCTAAAGTCTCCTCAAGGTTTTACATAAAACCCTTTTCTCCCTGGACCAATAAAGCAGAATTCTTTTTTACGTGATAACATTATGTCTTGCTTTATCTTTATTTTGCATTTCCCCGAACTAAAAAACACAAAACAAAACAAGTCAAAAAGAAATCTTGTACTAATATCACCCTTCATTGGAAAAAATGAGAAGTCAGAAGTCAACATATGAGCCAATTAGTGGATATAAACCCAGCTCTACTAGAAGGACCTCTGAATTGGACTGTTTGGCAAT
>NW_005187481.1:2430794-2435687 GCF_000239375.1 Pundamilia nyererei | reverse complement strand
CCCAACCAATTCACACTAAACCTCAAGCTTAATTAGGCAAATTTAAACTTTATTCATTTTTTCATTAAGATTTTATTTGCAGATGACTAAAACTATGAAACACGTAACCCATGACTAGACCGTTTATTAATATTTCTTACACAGGTCTATTATTGCCACTGCAAAGTCACAACATTTTCTGACTTTGCAGTAAATAATAATAGTCGTAGTCATCACAGGTGAGAAACATACACACCCTAACAGCAGGAAATGCCTTTGCCTCTAAAGAAGAAAGTTCGTCTTAATCCTTCAGGCTCAGAGATTATGGAATAATTCAGGTCACTGCCGGATACAGACAGCCTAAACAATTGCCCCCGCCAACAAGCAGATGTTTCTGTGCTACAGCTTACACGCATGCTTCAACTCATAGACTGCTCACTCTGTGTAGAATAGTATTCTTCACTCATAGGACAGTCTGTATAGCATTTTGAGAAGTTTCTCCTTTCTTGCTGTATTCATAACTAGCAGGGATGAAGAATCAGACTGGAGAGAGGAGTTGGGACTTTTCTTCAACGTCTTTGACCTGCATTGTTAATTTATCATGATAGCTTGGTATCTGTAGGTTGTTGAAAATGTTGTCAATGGCATTCTTATTTTGTCACTATAATTTGAAACAGGATGTGTGAAAAAAGACACTTTGGTGAAAATGAGGGTCTCATAGCTGATGACTGAAATTTTTTGTATTACTGATGATATATAATAGGCATATGACACTGTCTACAAAGGCACTGAGTGAAATATTAATTGTGTCTTTGGATGTGTTGCAAAAGCCGCAAGATCTTTGTTCCCTGTTTGTTTTGTTCAACCAACAATCTGGACCGAGCATATTTGCAATCATACCAACCAGCTAAAGTGGCATTTCCTCACACTGGACATGTCTATTCAGTAATCAGTATGTCTATGTATTTCTGCTTGGGGTTTAGTAATTTTCATTTTCATTTTCAGTTGCCATTTTAACTTTTTTTTTTTTTTTTTTAGCAAAACACACCTGCTGCAATTACATGCCAATTCACTGGCTTGCTCAAAGAAGTAAACTCACACTGCTGGTTGTAAATAATATGGCAGGTAAAACCGATTTTTGTTCTTAAAACCCAGAGCTTGAGTCACATGGTGTTATTGCAGTAACCTGTAAACATTGGATTTAGGCATCAATGATTTTGTAAGAGATTTGGCCAAAAATTAACACAAAGTAAACATCTCAATTATGTGGCAAGTTGGGAATTTTAGCAGGAGTCTGTGGGGAGTGACTGACTTTTGAAGCCAGCTTCAACTCGTCATTGGCACTGACTTCATTTTTTAAGTCCCAGAGGCTGCCACATGGTTGTGTTCAAGCTTGATGAAAAGATACTTTTTAATTTTCCTGGGATTTTTTAAAATTTTAAATTTTTTATTCATTATTAAATGAATGAATACCATTAAGCTGCTTTCAGGAACTATGCCTGTTTGCTCACTGTTTCACTGTCATGGTATACAAAACTTTTCTCACTACTTATTTACTCACTGGAATTGTGGCAATTGTGGCATTGGGCCAAGCAGCACGCACTTGAGCCGCATGAACAAGTTTGTGCGAAACCTTCTGTCAGCACGATCCGAGAGTTTCAAAAAAAATTTCTTGTGACTTCAAGAATGCTTTGCTCTCTCAATTCATGAATATTGAGAGGGGTGGAGGTTAGATGACTGTTGAGAAATATCCATATCTGTCAGTACTCTTTGGTCTTCTAGTAGTTCTTGCAAAACTTTGAGGTGTTTTGGGGCTCATTATCCTGCTGCAGCATACTTCTCCATTCCTCCTCTCTCTGTTTTGTTTTATTTTGTCCTGTGGTCTGCCTTTCATGTGCCACAGAACAGGAACTTGCTGTAAACAAATTAGTCAGATCAATTTAAATATAATGCTTCTGAATTATTTACCAGTGAAATGACGAGGAAAAAACAAAGAGACCTTTAGCCATGTTTTGATGTTCTGAAAGTCCCTCTTGGCTTAGAAAAACAATTTTACTGTTTGAATCTCTTTAACCTAGCCCTGATGTTTCCTATTTTCATACTAATGTTTAGTAAGTAATGCTCAGCCGTAGACTTGACACACAGTCGTATTTCAAAGCAAGTGAAGAATAGCTGCATGCTGACAAACCTCTGATCTGTTGTTCTAATGTACATCTGTGAGGTGGTGTCAGGACTGCAGCATGATCCATCCACCCATCAAGCCATATTTCATAATTGGTTATCCAATTCAGGATCTCAGTTGTCATAGGGCAAGAAGTGGGGTTCACCCAGGACAGGCCCACAGTTTATTGCAGGGCCAACACATAGAGTCAGACAAATATGTACACTCACATTCACTGGAATCTAGAATCACCAGTCAACCTAACAAGCATGTCTTAGGACTGTGCTGGGCAGCTCGAGTATCCGGGCAGAACAGGTAGAACATAACAATTCCAAACTGGAGGATTAAAACTCAGGACCTTCTTGCTGTGAGTTGACAGTGCTAAGTACTTCTAGTCCCACAGCATGATCTGCATTTCAAAACCTTTATCAGAAAAATAGTTTAGCTGGGTAGTAATTGCTGTTGGATTGAGTAATGTCACACTGTGTGAAATCACTGTTTAAAAGTCTCTGGATTTTGTCATGTTTTGGACCTTATGTTGAGTGGACTGCAGTTAAGGTGTTCACTCAGGTGACTAAGTTGCTGAAATTAAGTTTTGTTGAAAATACACTGAATTAGAACCAGACACTCACTTAGAATTGGATTCTAAAATTTGTTGTTTTTTTTTGTAACACAAACTTCACACCAAAATTTATGGCATTGAAATGCAGCAGCACCTGAGGACCCGAGGGGGACAGAGAAAATGAGGAAAAGCATCCGACTTTAGAGATAAAACCAGAGAAGCTAACATTTCATCTATGATAAACCGGGTCAGGCACCCTGGTTAACTCCTCTCCTGCCTCTCCACGGTCTGCGTCTCGAGTCGCAGTAATGGGCCTACACATGCATATCAGCGAATTTTATTCAAACATGTACTGAGATTCTGTACCCGAGTTGCCACATGTGAATATTTCTTTTTCTGAAAACATAATGAAATGTAAGCCATAATGCTTCACACATGCATGACCTATTTTGTGCTGCTGACCCTCCAGAGCAGCTGTAATCCAAGCACACTAATGAGTGGAAGGTTATTAAGATATTACGCAGAGATGGTCCATGCTGCCCCCATTATTTATTTTTAGGAAAATAAATGAAAATGGAAATGGAAAATTATGCTTTTCATTCTACATTACAATATGATTTTTTTAAGTTTAGTTTCATCACAGTAGTCTTGAGTGAAGAGTGCTCTTTAGTCAAAAATGAGTAATTTTTTAAAAATATATATTTTATTTAATTCCTGAGTGGAAATGCACCATTTTGGTGTACCAGTATAGCTTGCACACCACACATAAATATTGATTTAGCTGATTTTCAACTCTGTGTGTTTCACTGACACTACTTCTCTGTCATCCTCTTATCAACTCAAACCTATTATGCTATCCCTCTGCAATATGCACACCTCTCATGGCAGATAATCTATATATATCTGACAATTACCGAGCATGCCTATTTTAAATTCTTTCTCTCCATCGCTTACTTTTGGTGTTGCTGAGTGTTATCATTTCTCTGGCAATAAATCTTTCATGTCTCTGAATATGATTTGCCACTTATGCTCATTCATGACAGTGCTTCAAAGTACATAAGCATGCTCACAGTCAATACAGGGTTGCAGCTTGGACTGCTCAAACAAAAATACACACAGATTTACAATGAAGCCTTAATCATCGCTACAAAAGTGATCAGAAGACGTATTTTTAATAAAGATCTCAGACTAATGGCATGCTTTTGTTTCCAGATAGCTAAAGCTGCACATGTTCATTCAGTATCATTTTTGAACATGTCTTAACACAGCAGGTTCATAGCATTTGCCAGTGTAATGTTGCTTCTATACCCTGTGCTGTAAGCACTCTCCTCTGTCTTGCTAAACTCTATGGAATAAAGAAAGAGCCAAAAATCATCTTTTGTATTCTGTTTGTGTTTTTATGTTAAACAAGGCCTTGGGCAGCCAACCTCAGACAATCAGCAAAACAATGTGGTTTTGACACTTGATTTCATCAATGATCCAGTTAGCACTTATGATAAGAGGGGCAAACATCTGTAAGCTTTGAAGAAAATTGCTTTCTGTGAGACACTCTAGCTCTGATAAAAAAAAAAAAATACTATATTCATACCACAGGAAAAAACAAGCTGATAAACCATATCTTAAAGCATTACAAGAAGAACAGTTCAAGTTCACATTTGTAGCAAACCACAGCTGCAAAGTGGCACAATTTAAATACAATTCATAACAAAAGTAAACATGCTTTTTTTTTTTACTCTTTTTTTCTTTGAAGAAGAGAAAAGCGTTTAGTAGGCTCCCTTCTGTTGGGTCTGGGGGCAATTTAAAACTGCATAATTTAATAACAGATAAAAGTACACTGTATTGAACATCATAAAAAGCTGGCAGACACTGTCCTATTGAACCGCCAAAGCAGGTCTCGATGAGGACTTCATCCTGAGTCACCCCCGTGTCCATAGCTCATGATTGATCGATAATTTGCCAGTGCCTTCTCCAGTACTCCCAATACATCTCCTTATATCTTTGTAAGTACACAACCATGCTTAACTATTTATCTAGCTTTATTTCTATTTTTTCATTAGCTTTTTTCTTACTTTTTGTTCCTCTTTCATAAATATCCTCTTTTAGACTGAACAGAGTTGTGCTTAGGAATGATGCACACACACACACACACACACACACACACACACACACACACACACACACACACACACAC
>NW_005187481.1:2426414-2428378 GCF_000239375.1 Pundamilia nyererei | reverse complement strand
ATCACCAACCATTCCCATGTTATTACGGTCTATCCATATAAATGGCCCACCCTGTATTACAAATCTTCGATTGATTGCCTTTTCTGCTCAGAAGAATCCCCATTTGATTTAGGTCTTGTAGAATGTCACATGTTAGTCTCTAAAATTAAAACTGGTGAGTACTACTCTTGCAATCACATACAATTTCCTTTACTTGGCTTCTCCTCACTGTGGAGGACTGGCAACAGTACAAAGAAACTCTGCTAACTTTACCATTCTAAATAAGACTTAAAGGTCAGTGGTGTAAAACATCATTCTAAACAGCTGACCAGATGACCGGTAAGCAGCAAGTTACACCCTAAGCGAACCTTCTGAATGAGACCCCTGTGTCTGTCTTTAAACCATGTGCCAGTCACCATTAATGCTTGTTGCACCAGCATGGCTTTTCCTTCTGCCTGACACTCAGTTGTACTCAGTCTACCCTCAATTGCTGTCACTTGTGTCCTAAAGGCTGTCATCTCCACTTTGTGCTCCATTGCCGCCATGTCTTCTCCACTGCTCTATTTTTCCCAGTTCAGTCAGGCTTGTGGCTGTTTGTCAGTAGAGGCTGATTGCCCAGTTATTTGGTTTAGCTGTCTCCCTCCCTGTTGCTCTGCCACTACATTTTGTCTCCAGTGAGACATTTCATTATCTATCAGTGCCTCCGCAAGACCACATTTCTTAAAGTACCTCATGCTCATCATTTTGTTGCCTTTAATGAGCTATTTTTACCCTTTCTACAACTATACAGAGCATACAGCCATGTATGCCTATAAACTTTGCTTAGTAACAGGAGCTTTGAGCGTTGCAAGCAATGTCAGTGCATCCTAGTTTGTTTTGATGAAAGCAGCATTATGAGTCTCACAATATGAAGCGATATCCATCAACAATGCAAGGCAGCAACACACCTGTAGAGGTCAGCATCTGTCTAATCTTTTTCCCATGGAATATGGATATTGTGTTCAGTTTTAACAGCCTTTTCCTTAACATTCTAAACCAGTACTTTTGACCACAATAACAGTCGGATGTGGTCTAGTCATAATAATAGTTTTAGAGAGAAAAAAATTTAAACAAACAATTTCCTTCTCCTTGTGTCTTTAAATTCAAAAGCAAGTGTATACTTTTCTGCTTGCAATATACGTTAAAACCTATCTGGTAAAAATAAATAAGTAAGCTGTAACACTAGACTATTTTCCCAGCTGAATTTGATGCATAGTAATCATTTCAGGAAATAATCATTTGATACATCTTGTCAAACAGATGGATTTATAATTCAGCAATCTTGTTTTGAGTAATTGTTTATGAAAATGAACTGTTTATTTGGCGCAAAATAATATATTTGACATGCAACTATTTAAATTCTCTTTTTTAATAGGCATAAGATGACTCGTTTAATATAGGCAATTTAGACAACTGTTGAACAGACGATCACAATTCTCAAACAAGCCGAACACATTTTTATTTCAAGACAAATAATAATTAATTGTATCAGTTCCTGTTAGTGCTCATGCCATTCTATTTGTCATTTCTCAGCAGAGTGAAAAGCCTGAAAGTTACAAGGCAAAAAAAATAAAAGCCCTCTGGCAACAGACATTTGTCAGTATACAATTCTTTAATTAACCATAATTATGTGTGCCATTTACCTATTTAAAACACAGTGTGAAACACAGTATATGTACAAAATATATCTATGGGATGTAATCAAAATGCAAGTGGGATTCCACCTGTAAAAAACAAAAGATTGCACGCATCAAGTTAGTCTCCTTGGCAGGTTTTCACCACTCACTCGCCACTCATTTGGATCATTCCTTGGTAGTGCTGTTCTTACCACTTGCAGGCATATACAGTATTTGTAAGAAATTCTACATTTCACCCACTTTGTCAAAATGTTGACCCTTAAACTTGAATTCCATGTTGGGCAAGAGTACAAGGGAGCTGTTGAAAAC